>NC_056729.1:622811593-622981538 GCF_019279795.1 Protopterus annectens | reverse complement strand
CAGATTACTGTATCATATGTTTTCTTTGAGAGTTGCATTCATCAGTTATTATGTATTTCAAACACCTAAGTTCTATAAGAAATGGCATAAACAACTGACATAGTACACAAATAAACATGTATATGTATGCATAACTGTGTGATGTCATGACCTTTGCATTGTGTGTGGGCATATGTTTCATGCAATAATTCTCATTTGTAGGAATAAAACAGACACTGGCCATTTGAAAAGGTGGCAACTGTAGGAATAATGGCTGTTTGATATTCTGTGCACCCTCTATATATACTCTCTTTATATATATATCTAAAAGTATTTATATATACATCTATATTTATATATATATATATATATATATATATATATATATATATATATATATATATATATATACTGACTGTTCAGTATGATGTGTTAGAGAAATCATACCAGCATCTTACAGCTCAGATGGCTTAGTGGTAACTTGTTGTGGCTATGTTGTGTAGGGTCCTTGGTTCAAGACTTGCAATGGGTGGTTATCTTGTTGTAAGACAGAACAGTTCAGGTGTGAAAGAAGAGATAACAGCAATAATTACAAGAGGTCCTTATTTTGGGCCACTTCACCCCCATTTACAGTGACTTTTGTCAGATGTTTTGTAGTGAGAGGTTCAGAGTGTGGATCCGATGTCTGAATGCACTACATACACACACACACACACACACATATATATATATATATATATATATATATATATATATATATATATATATATATATATATATATATATGTGTGTGTGTGTGTATATATAATGTGTGTATATATATATGTATATATATATATATATATATATATATATATATATATATATATATATACATTTTCCCTACTGTTGAATGACTGTGCTGCATGATATGTTTGAGAAAACATCCACTATATCTGAGATCAGATGGCTGAGTGGTAAATTGTTGTAGCTATAGTGTGCAGGGTCCTTGGTTCGAGACTTGCAAGGGTTGAATTTTTTTTTGTTGCTGGGCAAAACAAGGGCTGTTGGATATAGAGTGATTAAGGCACTTTTAAGCAGTTGTAAGTGGGTCTAGGTGGGTTTGCGCAGTGGTAAGCAATGCTAATTTCCGGTTAAATATGCTTACAGACAGCCTGAAAGTGTGAAAGTGGTTAATCTGTGCAGGCATTGCTTAGCGCCATGCAAACAGGCTTAACCCCACTGACTACTGCTTAAAAGTGCTTACTACACTAATTTCTTTAAAAGAAAAGAAAAAAGGAATGATAGGAATGTGGTGAAAAAGAAAGCATGCAGAGGAAAAGACAATAGACAAAGTAGCTAGGGATGTGCAGGACAGGTGTAGGGAAGGTCCATAGCTGTCCATTTCTTCTACAGCAACAGCTCTGCATATATACTGAATTTGGAGGTATATTTGGACACTTAAGCCCCTGAGAGAGGGGTTGTAAAGCCAGTTAGACATGATTACATGTGTGCAGTGGGCACATGTGTGAAATGGACAGCTATGTATTGGGCAAACTTTTTGGGGGGAACAGATTGCCCTTTTTTTTAAGGTGAGAGTGGGATGTTGGGGAAGGATAGTAGGTATATTTAAGGAGGTAGGTTGTGTAGGAATAAAGACAAGACAGCATACAGGGGCAGTATATGACACATGTGGGGAGTAAACAGCTTGGATGGGAGGGTGTTTGGAAATCGGAAGCCTATGAGCCCCCAAATGGAAACAGTGGGATTGAGGTCCCCACCTATGGGCAGTCACCATTTCACCTTCATGGCCTCGAAGGTGGCTGTGCTGGGAGATGAGCAGGAAGGGCAGACTGACCCTCTAATTGCACCATGCAGCCCTCAAGCTGGCATAGCAAATCTCCAAACTCCTTTTGGAGCTCACTACACACCAAATCCCGGACTTGGCTTTGGGTAGCAGTATCCTGTCCATGCCCACTCCGGGGGTGGTAAGGCCTATCCCCTGAGGCACTCAAAGGTGGTACAGGACCAGTGGATGAGGCAGTCCAGGTGTGGGTCCTAGACATGCTGGGGTCCAATGCCATGGCCAGATGAGGTGGGAGAGGTGGGTCCGCTGGGACCGACCTTCCCAAACGTGCTGTGGTGTTGCAGTTTTAGAACAAAAGTGGGTTAGTAATAGTCAACACAATCCAGGATTAGTTATAACAGCATCCATAGATATTCCCTTTAATTCAAAACAACAGATTTGGAACAGTTGTATAGCAAACAGAACACATGCATATATGGAACCGCAGTGGCCATTGCAACAGCATGCAGGTTACATTAATAGCAACAGGCCACCAAAGATAGTATTTCAACATGGAACATTAATAGAAACACATTTCAATATCTGTTGAACAATAGGACAACAGTAGGTTTGGTGTAAAACATACGCATTGATTTGTGTGTTTAGATTATTGTTGCAGATATGGTGTGGGGGAGATGTCAGTTAACAACTTGTATATCCTTGCAGTACTCACAACTTTAATGATCATTGCTCTAATCATTACTCTACAGATATTATTACAATACCCTAATGCCTTGGTTTAGGCAGTGGTATGTATGTACACAGTGTAAACTTCATCTGTCTTATAGCTACATTCTACTTCTCTTACCTAGTAGACCTTTTGAGGGAATGTTTGTTAACACTACCTGCCTGTCTCTACATGTATTCCCAGATTCCTAGTTATAATTCTGCACATACCTCTCAACCTCTTAATGCAAAAAATCTGTACAAAGCTTGACAAACTGGGGGTACAAATGGGGACATATTTTAAATATTGCTCTTATAAACTTTTAGAAAGTTGCTAGAGTAACAGGATTTGTTTTAATATACATTTTCTGAAGGATCTGAAGTCTGAAACACAAATGTATGTCATTATTTAGTGACTACATTCCTGAGATCATCCAAGTGATTTGCCATCAATCCCATACAGGTGGTAGACCAATATAATAAAACATAAGCAATGCTAAGCATTGCACAGCTATGTTGACCGGGTGTAAGCATTGTGTACATATGAATACTAAGCAATGGATAGCCCAGCTAAGTGGATTTGCCAATTGGTAAGCAATGATGAACCTGCCCCATTAAGCACTGCCAACTTTATATAACACAGGGTAACTCTTCATTGAAAGAACCAGACAACAGGCAGAGTAAGGTAATTAGTGCTTTTGTTCTCTTTATTCACACTTAAGAAAAACTGAACTTCATCAGATACAAAAACCTTACCCTTTTCCCCTCTTTTTATACAGTTCAATTAAACAGTTTGCACCAATCAACACACTTTATAATCAATTAAGTCCCACATTCCCTCATGTTTAAAATGCATATACTTTCTTCATTATTTAAAAGATATTTTTCCTAAACCTTACTTGTTTTACAAGTTATAATTAAAAAGTCATGTTGTTGAAATCAGCCCACTTTAAAACTAATAACTTGATAGAGGTAATAATTTCTTAAAAAATGTATGTATATTGTTCATACATTTAAATATAAGTAAAATAAATAATTGCTGTGAAATCACTTCTGCCTTTAAATGCAGCAAACTACTTAAAGAAATTCTGTCATTAATTCCAGTGAAAACAGTGGCATTTAACAAAACCTGCCAGTGTGTTTCCCTGTACTCCAAAAAAAAAAGGCCAGTTACCCCCTCTCTCCTGTTTACTCACCTTTTCAATACACAAAACTGGACAAAACCAATGCCCTGTTTAGACATAGTGTAGGGTGCAAGGATTTTAAAAAAGTTTCTCTTTTGTGTATTGGAAAAAGTGGTTAAGAAATTATTACCTCTATCAAGTTATTAATTTTAAAGTGGGCTGATTTCAACAACATGACTTTTTAATTATAACTTGTAAAACAAAAAAATATCTTTTAAATAATGAAGAAAGTATATGCATTTTAAACATGAGGGAATGTGGGACTTAATTGATTATAAAGTGTGTTGATTGGTGCAAACTGTTTAATTGAACTGTAATAAAAAGAGGGGAAATGGATAAGGTTTTTGTATATGATGAAGTTCCGTTTTTCTTGAGTGTGAATAAAGGGAACAAAAGCACTAATTACCTTACTCTGCCTGTTGTCTGGTTCTTTCAATGAAGAGTTACCCTGTGTTATATAAAGTTGGCAGTGCTTAAAGGGGCAGGTTCAGCATTGCTTACCAATGGGCAAATCCACTTAGCTGGGCTATCCATTGCTTAGTATTCATATGTACACAATGCTTACACCCGGTCAACATAGCTGTGCAATGCTTAGCATTGTTTTATTATATTGGTCTACCACCTGTATGGGATTGATTCATCATTCATTACATAATATAGATTTATTTACCTTCCCTTACATCCCCCAATGTGCTGTGAATAATTTATTCTTGTGTGACTATACTGTATGTGGCACTTGTGTTTATATGGGGGTTTCACTACTTTATTACACTGGCACCTCACATCTGGGCCTAATACACTACTCTGGTTGAGAAAAATCAGTTACTTCTTACATAAATATGCAAAAAAATAAAAATGTTGATATTTACACATACAAATGGCTTTGGTGAGGCTCGAACCATGAATGATTACATGTAAGGTGAATGTTCTAACCACTACACTATTGCACTCATGTTTATGCTGGATGTCTATTGCTTTTTAATAGCTGGGCTAAGTGTAGCTAGCAATGGGCACACCCGTGCAGCTACACTTAAACTTTATTGCATATATAAAAGAAAATTTGTTGTGTTTTTTTATTTGTACCCTTCAGAATACCTATGCTAATGCAGAACCTGTTATTCCATCAGCTTTCTGCTCTGTGGGATGATTGTCCCTTATGGCTTTGTCCACATTCCTTTCTCTGACGGGTTGGGAGGTGTGCGCTATGTGCTTATGCTAAATCTGTTATTCTCTCAACTTTTGGCTTGGTAGGGATGATTGTCCCTTATGGCTTTGTCCAGATTTCTTACCCTGATAGGTTGGGGGTGTTAGAGTGTTCTCGCTCATTTTAAATTGCTAAACGGGAATTCTGGAGTGCAGGGGATGTGTGTATTGTGAGAGCTCTGCTGTTTTATAGCACGGCAGCGCGCCTTCATAAATATGCATGGTGTGCTTCCGTGCGGTTCCAGCCATGCAGGAATAACTTATTCCTGCATGGCTGCTTGCTGAATTTGGGGGAGTAACTATTATGTGCTCAACTGTTTACTCTCCAATAGGCCTCACAGTCTCAGTAGTACAGGTTCTAGTTGTCTCTTTCTGTGTGACTCTTTGTCTGTATTAGCAGCCTTTCAGACTATGAATCCAAAAATACTGGGATACACTGTGACATTTGCTTGAGACAGAAATGAAATGCAAAAACCCATGCTACATTGGAACTAACATAACTCTGGCGCATGTACTAAATATTCTCAGACCATGCAGGATAGTATTTTGTGTTGTGTGCTAATAGGAGACATGCCTTATATTCCTCTTCAGTCACATCATGAATGAGGAAACCAGGAAGCTTAGAAACAAAGCATCATCAGTGTTGAAATGTTATAGAAAGCTAGAAGAGTAAGATGAGAAACCTGTTACTCTGAAATCACTGAAGCCACCCTGAAGAGCAAAGGACACCTGCTTCAGGAACAAGTAAACTTCCAGGCTAAATGATTCCATTAACATTCCTGAAGGAGGTTACTACACAGCTGGATACTGAAACATATCTTCATTTTCTTCACTGAATTATGTAGAAGCATTCTTTACCAACTTTCCTGTCAGATATAGTCTGCTCTTCATTTGCTAAATGCAATCCTGACCCTCTTTTAAATACCACTTACAGCCAAATTCTCTATCAGTCCTTTGATTTCCAAACTAACTTCCACTTTTATTTTCCTTAACAACATTAATCAACTAATGATGGAAATCACTAATGCAGAAACATTGAACCTGATGGATTCTATTCTAAATTTCTTAGAGACTGTAATGCATTCATACATAATCAGTCAAGAATATACTACATTTTCCTTATTGCAAGACATTTCTCCAGCATTTTATTCCCTTACACAAAATCAGAGCAAGAATTGATAACTGCAAACTAATTACTATGATTCACCCACTTTTCAAAATGTATTTACTTACTTTAGTAGGTTATTGTGCAGTTGTGACTTGGGACAGTATTCAAATCATTATGAGCTGATCTACTGAACAAATTACTACCATAACTGAGTTTGTGTCTGGAGGTTGAAAATGATAAGAGGGAATAGCAAGGACGCCTGGAGTTCTATGCTGAAATCTGAAACAGTGATAGCAAGCCAGACAGGAATTATAACCTTGATTTCGTTGTTAGTAAATAAAGAAGCAAGATGTGAGGGTTATTCTTTTTATATAGGTAACCCGCTGATTTTAGAGAAATAAATACAATGTCGCTGCTTGTTTGTCATCTGTAGGATGACTATAGCTATTTTATTTGAAAAATCTGAAGTTTCTGAGTGTTAGAGAATGAGATGGTAATATTTCTCAAGTGCAAGCTAGGCTTCTTGTACTTAGAATTTGTTACTTGTTATATGATGTTCTACCCTTGAAACCACAACATTGGGCAACTGGGACCCAGCCACAATACAACTGAGACCCAGCCACAGTGTTATTACATTCTCTTCAGTGAGCAGCATGCCTTCTTGAGAGGTTAGAGTGCAATTTTAGTACTCACTTCTCTAAATGGTGCACTATGGAAAATAGTTTAAGGCACAAAGCTAGCAGGACCCCTTTTAATGACTTCAAAATGGCTTTTTGTTATATCAATCAGCCACTTCTGATGCCAGAATTACAGAATATGGACTTATATTAGGCATCAACAAAGTTCTGTGAGAGATCCCTGCAGTAAAGGTACCTCAAAACAACTAACAACAGTAATACTATGCCCAGGCCATCTCCTTTCCTAAAAAAGTATACAAATATTCATTGATAAGTCTGATGCTTTTCAGATTCTTTATGAAAAGCCTGGCAATAAACCAACATAACTAAGGAACATTTGCAAATGATAAAAATAAAAATGTTACCACCACTGAATCGCTCTACTAATAATCAAAAAAAAAAAAAAACATGGACTTGCTGCAATCTCAGAACATGGCTTTTATTAATCCACAAATAAAAATAAACTAACAAACATAGCGTTTTCACATTCATATCACAAAGGACATCATCAGAGTGTTCACCATATGCTCAAAACCACTTAAATAATGAATAAACATCACGTGGCAATTTAAATACTTAATTAAATAATCAATTAAATGAAATTAATACAGTTCAGTTACCCTCCGTAAGTTAACTCTTCATGAAAAGCATGTAATGTAAACTTGCCTGCTCCTACATTTAAAATAGACAAGAGATGGCAACAGTTATAAATATATACTATAAAACTGTGATCACAAGGCATAAAAGTGTAATATAAAACTATTCTGTAAAAAAATGACAATAATATAAAATAATAATAAAAAAAATAGTTACTGTATGTAATCTAATGTTATTTTTTGAATCATCCCAGCAAATCTAATAACAAAACATAAATGTTAGACCTGCATTGATCTTAGTTTTAAAAAACTTGCAATAGAACAACACTCATTTATACCCGGGTGTTTCCTGGCATTAAGTCTAAGTTGCCATGATGTCTCCTTCACCTCCAAAAGTGCCTTAATATCACCCTCCTCTCATTTTCACACACATTGTCAATAATAACAAATAAAAACTTCTTGAAGTTATTACATTTCAAGCTATACAAGTAAAGTGCATTAGTGTTTTTTTGTTCCTAACGTCCCTAGTCTGTTCTAAGATTCTGTCTTTTAATTTATGTATAGTGTTAAAAGTAATATTAGGGGGGGACCATGGGAGGACACCATAGGATATAAAGAATTATGGTGGCAAGTGACACTTGAAGCAAAGAATTCCCCAGGATTAAATTAACATGTATTATTACTACCCCTTTTGAAATTAAAGGCAGCTAAAATGTGAATTTAAGTGCAATATAGTATTTTATCAGTAGGCGGTGCTGTTGTATTAGTAAATATGTACTTTTGTTTTTATGTGAAGTTTTATATATATATATATATATATATATATATATATATATATATATATATATATATATATAAAAAGAGAGACATGAATTTAGCCCCTTTAATAATTTTATTAAATTTTAGATGGTAATTTATGAATTTTAGTAGATATAAGTTAAAAGTTTTTTTTAATATGAATTGAATGAGAGTTTATTTAGTAAGAATTAAAAGGAATTTTAAATGTTTTATTTATAGAAAGAACTAATAGCAATTTTAATATTAATGAGCCCATAAGATGCAAGTTGATTTGTGTATTTGAATTTATTTAATAATTTTGATTGGATTATGTTAATACAAGATGCATATAAGTGATTTGTTGAATGTAAGATGTTATCTGATGAAGTCCAGTGGATGGGACGAAAACGCGTATGAATTTGAAAGTGGGTTAATAAACAATCATTTAATTATTGTTTTTTTGGCTCATGGTGCAATTACAGTGTTTTATGGAGACCTTCTTGAGGGAATTTGCATATTTTTTGTGTTACTGGTTTGTGGTGGAGAGTTTTCGCAATTTTGTGGTCATTAGTTTCTTTTGCGGTTCCCATGGAGAACAGATCTCCGCCCCTCAAAGGGCAAGACGAGCTTGGCCATTCCAGGAAGTTGGTTGGACAATTGACTGAGCTTATAGACCTGCTGACACCTTTGTGCAAAACCTTGGTGGGAACATATTCGCAAGCGTCCCAGAAAGCAGGAAGCGGAAATAGTGAGCCGACAGGGCAAAAAAGCAAGAGGAAGAGGGAGCTGATGGGCGATGGTCTCCACGCCGGCGACTCTTCAGAACCAAATGGTGGAACTTTTAATCCTGCAGTTACACCGAGGGTGCTTTTGGACTTTAATACTGTGGACAATAGATTGGGAGGTGTCGGCATCAATGTACACAATGCGGGCATTAACAACTCAGGTACTGTTTCTCCTGGTAGACCCGTAAAAACTAATGACTGGTTAAATAGAAGTTTTTGCTTCAGGCTGGACAGTTTTAACCCGAAAGGGAATAAGAATGGTGATTCTTACAATAAAATGGTGGATAATTTATCTAAATATATGTTTAAATACAGATCGTTACTTATTCAGAATTCATATTTAACTGAATGTATCAGTAGGAACGTTGTTCCTAAAGATCTCAGAATTTATAAATTTCCCAATAATGTACAATTGGGCTCAGTATTTCATAAGGAACTGCTCGAAGTGTTCAACAAAAGTGGTTTAGATATTTTAAAATTAATTTTTAAGGAGAATAATAGAAATCTATTAGTCCTACAAAAGGATATAGATGTATTAGAGGGGCTTAGTAAAGAAGATTTATTTTTTGATATTAAGGAGGAGAAAGATAAATATTATAAGATAAGGGGTGAAATAGATGAAAAATGTAATGGATTGATTAATAGGAAAATGGAGAAATTGAAATGGGATTTGTTAGATTATGAAAATGAGGTGAGTTACCCTAAACCTTCTACTTATACATATAACAAAAAGAATAGTTATAACAGAAACAATAAATACAGTTACATACAAGGACATGATATGGTAACTGATGAAATGAGGGAGAGATGGAGGGAAGAAATATATGATAAAGAATTTCCCCCATTAGATAGGGACACTAGGACTATGGAAACATATAGGCCACAGAATGGAAATTTTCCTATAAGAGGGGGGAGAAGGGGGAAGGGGAGATATTAAATAGATATACCCCAGACCCAGAAATCAATATTAATACTAATATAAATATTGATGAGAATGATACAAGTGAGGAAAGAGTTGTTAATTCTTCAAAAGGTTTTACCATCTATAATTATAGTGATGTTATTCTTAAAGAAGAACATTTTAGTTTGTTAGGGAAGGGTTTTAAATTTATTCTGCAAGTCAAAGGAGAATTGACATCCACACTTTTGGATTTAAAATTATTTTTGAGAAAGATTAATTTAAATTTAATATATAGTAAGAATGATAAACAAAATAAAGTATATTTTAGCCAAACTTTGGTGAAGCCTTTAATATTTTACCCACCCATGCATCCACAACTTAAAAATTTAGAGAATGTTATGGAAGTAGAAATAAGAAAAGTACATAAAAGAACTGGATGTAATACGAATCTCAATGAGGATGAATATAAAGTGTTAAATGAGTTAAAAAATAACTCTAGGGTGAGAATAATGAAACCAGATAAGGGTGGGGGAGCTGTATTTATGGACATCATTACATATGAAGGCAAAATGAATCAAATTTTGAGAGATGAAAACAAATATGCTGTGGTGTCTAAAAATGAAATTTGGTTAGCTTATAAGAGAACTGACATGGAATTAGAAGGTATGTATAATGAAGCAACTATTGATGGAAGTACTTTAACTTATCTACGGGTGGAAAAACCAAAGATACCAGTAATTTATGGTATCCCTAAGGTACATAAGAATGTGATAGATCCACCACTGAGACCTATCGTCTCAGCAGATGGCTCTAAAACACTACCCTTAGCTAAATTTATAGATGGTAAAACTAAACATATTTGGGTTAATAAGTCAGCTATTTTAAAAGATTCATGGGACCTTTTAAGGATAGTTGAGTCAAAAATGTATACTGCAGATTTAATATTTGTGACAATTGATATAGCTGATCTATTCTCATCTATCCCCTGTCTTGAAGGTATGAAAATGTTTGAGGAAGAAGTGTTTTTGGATAAAATATTAACACATAAAGACAAAGTAGCGTGCACAGGCTTAATGGATATGGTACTTAAAAACAATTTTCTATTGTTTAATGGAGAATTTTTTCAACAAACCCAAGGTGTTGCCATGGGGGCAGCCTGTGCACCTACATTTTTGTATTGGCTAATTGGGAAGAAATGTATGTGCTTAATTCTAGTTTCCACTCTTGTTGGAGCCTATACAAGAGGTTTCTGGATGACATAGTTATTTTTTGGATAGGGGGGGAATGAAAAATTGAAAGAATTTATACAGTACATTAATGAAACTACTGATTTCCTTAGATTCACTTATAATGTTTCTGAAAATAATTTACAATTTTTAGATATAGAAATATATAAAAGTGAAGGTACATTTGCATCTAAAGCATATAGGAAATCAACCTATTGTAATTCCTATCTACACTATAACAGTGCACACCCAACACATTGTAAGAAAAATATAATAAAAGGTCAGTTTGTGAGGGGGTCACGAATGACAAGTAAATGTGAAGATTTTAAAGTAGAATGTGACCTATTGGAAGGAATGTTTTTGGATAGGGGATATGATAGTGAGCTTGTTGCCAATATTAGATTAGAAATAGAGAAAGGTAGAATAGATACATTTAAACCAATCTTAGGTATCAAAGAAACTAATGAGAATCAAAAGGTAGGAAAGAAAAACTCTAACTTAAATGAAGAATATAGACATGCCCTTATATTAGAATATAATGCCTTAAATCAGAATATTAGGTCAGTTTTCTATAAAGAATGGGAAAAATTTAAGGCATTTACTGATTTAGAAGAACTACCTAGAAACACCCCTAAGGTGGTGTATAAAAATTCTAATAATATAAAGGAATGCTTAGAATATAAGAGGAATGAAGATAGAGGAAATGACTCTAATAAAAGAGGTACATTCAAATGTGGGAAGTGTAGTCAATGTGAGTATATAGTTAATGAAGAAAATATATATATTGAAAGTAGAGGTAGATGGATTAAGAGTAAATGACTTTATAATTGTGATACCAAGGGTTTAGTATATCTTGCCACCTGTGTTAAATGTGGGTCCTTTTATATAGGTAAAACAGAGAGAACCATAAAAAGAAGAATTTATGAACATACCTATGATATAATAAAAAAGAAAGAAACTAATGCTTTGTATAAGCATTCAAAGGTATGTGAAGGAAGTAAATTTTATTTTTTTGTAGTAGAACATATAAAAAGTAATATTAGGGGGGACCATGGGAGGACACCATAAGATATAAAGAATTATGGTGGCAAGTGACACTTGAAGCAAATAAATCCCCAGGATTAAATGAACATGTATCATTACTACCCCTATTGAAATTAAAGGCAGCTAAAATGTGAATTTAAGTGCAATATAGTATTTTATCAATAGGTGGTGCTGTTGTATTAGTAAATATGTACTTTTGTTTTTATGTGAAGTTTCTCCATATATATATATATATATATATATATATATATATATATATATATCTATATAAAGAGAGACATGAATTTAGCCCCTTTAATAATTTTATTAAATTTTAGATGGTAATTTATGAATTTTAGTAGATATAAGTTAAAAGTTTTTTAATATGAATTGAATGAGAGTTTATTTAGTAAGAATTAAAAGGAATTTTAAATGTTTTATTTATAGAAAGAACTAATAGCAATTTTAATATTAATGAGCCCATAAGATGCAAGTTGATTTGTGTATTTGAATTTATTTAATAATTTTGATTGGATTATGTTAATGCAAGATGTATATAAGTGATTTGTTGAATGTAAGATGTTATCTGATGAAGTCCAGTGGATGGGACGAAAACGCGTATGAATTTGAAAGTGCGTTAATAAACAATCGTTTAATTATTGGTTTTTTGGCTCGTGGTGCAATTACAGTGTTTTACGGAGACCTTCTTGAGGGAATTTGCATATTTTTTGTGTTACTAGTTATAAATATATACTATAAAACTGTGATCACAAGGCATAAAAGTGTAATATAAAACTATTATGTAAAAAAATGACAATAATATAAAATAATAATAAAAAAAATAGTTATTGTATGTAATCTAATGTTATTTTTTGAATCATCCCAGCAAATCTAATAACAAAACATAAATGTTAGACCTGCACTGATTTTAGTTTTAAAAAACTTGCAATAGAACAACACTCATTTATACCCGGGTGTTTCCTGGCATTAAGTCTAAGTTGCCATGATGTCTCCTTCACCTCCAAAAGTGCCTTAATATCACCCTCCTCTCATTTTCACACACATTGTCAATAATAACAAATAAAAACTTCTTGAAGTTATTACATTTCAAGCTATACAAGTAAAGTGCATTAGTGTTTTTTTGTTCCTAACGTCCCTAGTCTTTTCTAAGATTCTGTCTTTTAATTTATGTATAGTGTTATCTATGTACAATACTGGACATCCCATACAGGTTGCTACATAAACAGCCATTCTAGTATTGCAGTTACAATGACCCAGACAACAAATAGACCTGTTGTAACCACGAATAAAAACATATGGACCATTATTAATAAATGTGCACCTTTTGCACATACCACATTTGAACATTTTAAATCTATAACTAAACTCCTTGTTGTTTTGTCTTTAAAATAAACTTTTTTAAATTGTTGCCCCTACTGTAAGTAACTTGTGGTTTCATTCCTAATATTTCTAACATCTCACCAGAAAAAAAAAAACAAGTCCCATTATTAACTATAGTTTTCAAAACTGGTGCATCTTGGTTGTATTGAAGCACCATTGCATCACTTTTATTGTTTTGTGTGCTGTTAATTATTAAATCAGCCTCCATCTTTAATATGGGAGAAAAACTTGTAGGCATTTTTTAATTATTTTGTTTCTAATTTTCAGCAACAATTTCAGTGGCTAACCTCTAAACCTAAACATTTCAATTAGGGTAAACATCTCATCTTTTAATTTCTCATCTTCACTTACTAACCATGAAAGTCTTATCATCTGTCCTTTTACAACAAATTTTTTCTTGTAAAGTGGGTGAAACTATCATAATGCAGAAAGGTGTTAGAATATGTCTTCTGCCTAAAAATGTTCATAGTTTCCCATCAAGTATCTGTTTGCATAATAAGATGTCCAAAAATTCCATTTCATCTGAATTTACCTTATATGTAAATCTTAAAAATGGAGTGATGTTATTTAAATAACCCATAAACCTAGTAATTCCTTCTGGTTGATCTCGCCACAAAATCGGAATATCATCCAAAAAAACACAAAAATATTACAATGTCAATCATATAGGTGGAGTAAAAGACAAATCACTTCTTCCAATCTGCTAAAACTAAGCTTGTATAGTTCGGGGCACATTTCACCCCATAGTGACTCCTGAAATTTGACGGAAATATTTTCCTTCACAAAATAGGAAATTGCTGAGCAACACAAGTTCCATAAGCTCAAGGATCAAATTTCTTTTAACATTATGCAGCCCTTCTACCTGCATTAGGCTATTGTTAAAAAATTCCATCCCCTTATCCTGAGGTATTGCTGTGAACAAATTAACAACATCGATCATCACAAATATATAATCACCACATTTGAAATCTCTTAGGAACTCTAAACAGTAAAAACACCAATCCATCAACCAACTCACCAAGGACAGAAAAAACACACTGAGCAACTGGAGAAACGGTCAGCATCCACTTTTACTGTGTTCCTTTTTTTGAAATGGTCACCATCCACTTTTACTGTGTTCCTAGTACTTCAGCATCAAGCCTTCCAGGGAAAAATCATGCACAAGAATGGTGTGCTTTATATACATTTCACTACATTCATTATTCAATTCAATTAGACAATAATTTATCAATTAATCAGTGAGTCAAGAAAGTTAAAATCTAAAGTGCATCCTGAACAATAAAGTGCTTCAGAAACATTTAAAGTGCATCAAAACATATAAAGTGCAACCCATTACATTCCTATTGCATTTAACATTATGATTTAAGAAGTTAATACAAAAGTACTTATGGATCTCTAGATTAACAAATGCTAAAACATTTTGCCCTACTATGGCTAATCAACTAATCAGTGAGTCAAGAAAATTTAAATCTAAAGTGCATCCTAAGGAATTAAAGTGCTTCAAAAACATTTAAAGTGCATTAAAAAACTTTTAAAATGCAACCCCTTACATTCCTAATGCATTTAACTTAATAGTGTAAGAAGTTCATGCCAATGCACTTATACATCTTTAGATTGACAAATATTTAAATATTTTACCCTATACATATAAATCATTCATTCTATATATCTATGCATTTATAAAATAATGCATACTGAAACATTTCATTCTATATATGTATATCTAACTCCATATTAAGATCATGGGGCCACAGAGTTCCAAAATTAATAATATATCTACTTTCCATTCTTAACAAAATGTGCCCATATGCCATGCCTTGTACTGTTTAAGGTTTGTCTAAAAAAACAAACAAACAAACAAACTGCTAGTGTTACCATTGTGAACAGCATGGAAATGCTGGGCCACAGGATTATTAAACCTAACATGCCTCACATCCCCCAAATGCCCCATAATTCTTCTTTTCACCATTCTTCTGGTTTGGCCTGTATACCACTTTACAGGTAGACAATCACATCCAGTGGCATAAACAACCCCACTGGTACTGCAATTGTAAGATCCCAGGGCAATGAACTTCTTTCCATTAATCAAGGTACCTGAAATGTTCTTGACTTTGTCACACACCTTGCACCTTCCATATCTAAAGGTGCCTACTGTGTTAGAACCAGTTTCCATCCTACTTACCCTGCTGTTCAATAATTCCTTCAGATTGTGAAATCTACAATGAGAAAAACAAATCCTGCCCTTGAAAATGTTGCCTTCTTCCTCATCCTGCTGTATAATAGGCCAAAACCTGTACACTAATGCCTTTAATGTAGCTGAAAAAGGGGAAAATTTGTTAACAAAAAATATATCATCCTTGCCCTCTTTATGATAATCTCCATGCCCATGATGTGTTGCATGACTCCATACTCTCCAACTAGCAACTTGCTTTCTCACTTTTTCCTCAGCCCTATTTAAAACCTGGCTAGAATACCCTCTCTTCGCCAACTTGCATCTAACAATGTTAAATTCCCCATCCAGTGTGGTTCTGTCATGAACGTTGCCACTAATGCGCGTGAATTCTCCATAAGGGAGAGAATCAAGTAAATGTTCTGGATGCCTGCTGTCTGCACTCAAAAAGTTATTAGCCGCTGTTTCCTTATAAAATGCTTTAAAAGACACTAGCTTGTCTTTATCCACAAAAAACTCCAAATCTAGAAACTGTATCTTATGTCTATGAGTTTGCTAGGATACTGTGATGCTATACTGATTCTGATTTAGTTCCAACATGGACTGTTTCAAAAGACTAATCTCCGCTCTACATATAAAAAACAAATCATCAATATAGCGTTTGAAAACTATAACATTTTCCAAACAATATGTATTCCTATAAACACAGCTCTCCTCAAAAAAACCAATAAAAAGTATGGCATAAGATGGGGCAAAGGATGCCCCCTAGCAGTTCCTGTTCTCTGTAGAAAAAATTGTCCTCAAAACTAAATACATTGTGTGTCAGTGCAAACTCCAACAGCTGTAAAATATAACTTGTTCTGGGACCTTCTCCCAATAGTCTGGCTACTGCTTCCAGACCCCACCAATGAGAAATATTGGTATAAAAGGACTTAACATTAACAGTTGCCCAGAAAAAAATCATCTTGCCACTCAGTACCTCCCAAAATGTATGTGAGCTCTTTACCATTTCTAATGTGTGAAGAGACTCGCTTCAAATGCTGTTTCAACTGTGCATCCAGAAAAATACCAATATTCTGGAGATATCCCCCACCTCTGATACTATGGGTCTCCCAGGGGGATTTGTTAAGTCCTTGCGTACCTTGGGAATGGCATAAAACGTAGCCATTCTCGGTTATTTTACATGTAACTTTTTACATCAGTGGTGGAAACAAATCCCAGTCTCTCTCTTTTCAAGTAATTCAAGCAACAAGTCATTATATGCATCCAGAACATTTGACTGCACCTGTTCATAAACAAAAAAAAAAAAATCCCACATTGGAGGGACTTGTACTTCCCGATTAACTTGTAGAAAGAATGTAATTGTATGCTAAAGGAGCCCAAACTGCTTCCGTTCCTGGGTAGAACATTGAACTCAAAAGTGGGAGTAGCAAGTATAGTATCAAAGTCAGCTTCCAAGAGAACTCTAGAATCCACAGTTATTTGACCATTGTTGTTAAATGCCACTGAAGACCTTTGGTCCAATATTGAACTGTTTAATAAAGGTGGGTGTATGGTTAGCAAATCCAGCTGAGTTGAAACAGCCAGAGAAACAGAGGTCTCCTTAGAAGTATTTCCTTGTAAATGTGAAATTATTTGTTAGGTCAGTTCAGCAAGTTGACCCAACAGTTTCTCCATGGTAAAAGCACAGTGTAGTTCAATTCCACAAGCCGGGAAGGTAAAAAACGATAAAAATAAAAATGTTACCACCAGTGGGTTGCTCTACAATTAACCAAAAAGAAAAACAAACCATGGACTTGCTGCAATCTTGGAACACATTTGCAGATGATATTGCTATTCTGGGAAGTGATTTCTCACATCAATTCCTTAAGGAGCAATGACACTCAGTGAAGCTGCCTGCAACTAGTAATTACACTTTGAAATACAGGAACACAGGCAGTGCTATATGATGTAGGAAAAAACACAAAATTCTCTCACTGCAGTAATTATTGCATTTAATATCAAACTTGCCTACAGTACACTGATATTTATTATGATACACATTATCTTCAAGAAACTTTATACACTAATCAAAAACTTGTTTTTAAATATGCTTCTGATTACGAAGACTACAAATAAGCAATTGGTCGTAAGGTTTACTAAAACCATTTCTCTAGCATGTTGCTCAAATAGACGACTGATTTCCTTATCATTGATAGTACTGAACCTGATTGTCACTTTATTTATCATAAATTATGACTAGATCCAAGCTCAGTATGTCATTTCCCCAATAATTCTGAAATCAGTCTAGATTTTTAGATTAAAGTACTTCATCAGATGCAGACTGAAAAAAATACACAGTTTTTATATTCCCAACAGTTAAAACAATTAATTATCCAATGACTTTTAAGGAAACTTTAACCCTTTGATAATAAACATATAATAAGCATGTGAACTCAGAAGAGAAGAGATACTTGATTCTATAGCTTTTTTAAATAAGAGTACTAATTGTTTGGATTTTACATACAAAGTCAGTCAAGAAAAATTACAATATTTAGACATGTAAATCTACAAAGAAAATAAATTCAATTCAAAAGTTTATAGAAAGAATACATACTCCAAATCATATTTAAGCTTTGATAGTGCACATCGCATGCACTATAAGAAAAATATAGTTAAGGGGCAATACATTAGGTCATGTAGAATGACATCTAACAAGGATGAATTTTTGAAGGAAATGGACTTTTTGAAAAAAATGTTTAAGGCTAGAAATTACCCTGACTGGCTGATTGCCCAAGTGGAAAATGAAGTCCGTGAAGGGAGAATAGACAGGTTTAAACCTATATTAGGAGTAAGCATTCAGGAGGGTGACAATCCTTCAAAGGAAAATGTAGAAAATTTTGGAAGGGCGCTGGTCTTGTAATTCAATGCCATTGTCAATATTACCAGAAAGGTGGGAGGTTGGCATAATGGTTAAGGTGTTTACCTTACAGACACAAGGTACAGGGTTTGATTCTCACATGGGGCAATTGGCTAGGCTTAAAATGGCCCACAAGGGCACTTAGCCTAGTACTAATCTATGAACCTATGACCCTATGAAGGTATTTGACAAGGAATGGAATAAGTTTGTTGCCTTCACAGACCTAAATAGAATATCTAAGGATAAAGTGAAAGTTTTATACAAAAATTCCTTTAGTTTGAAAAATTTGATGGTACATGACCTTGGACAGAAAAAAATAACAAGTAAGAGGAATGGTACATGCAAGTGCGGGCACTGCACACAGTGTGGATATATAATGAAGAAGGAAAGTGTACACTTGAAAAGAAGGAACATATTTTTAGTAAGAAAAGAGTTTAGTAATTGTGAATCCAGTGGTCTAGTATATTTGACAAAGTGTCAGGAATGTAAGTCTTTCTATGTCGGAAAGACTGAGCATAGGCACAGGAAAAGAATATATGAACACAGTTATGATTTACAGACCAAAAGAGAGACTAATGCTTTGGTCAAACATAAACAAGAATGTAGCAAAGCCCCATATTTGTTTTTTGCAATAGAAAGTGTGAAAATGAATGGACGGGGAGGATTATGGGAGGAGAGAATTGAGTATAGGGAGCTATGGAGTTAAATCACTCTTCAAGCAAATAGACCACTAGGGTTAAATGAGAACATATCTATAGGTCCCTTGCTCAAATTAAGAGCTGCTAAACTTTAGATTAAGTTACCTACACTCCTTACAAAAATAATTTAATAATACTTATAATATTGAGAGATTTTTAGCCTTTTTAACATCTAGGATTTACATACTAAAAGTTTTTAAACACAATTTTTATGTACAGATACCATGTATTTGAAAAAACTTTTTAAAAAAGGAATAATTTCGTAAGGCTTAATGTTATATATGTTTTAGCAATAGTTTTTAACTATGCTGGATTGCATTCTGTTTAAAGGTCACTAGATGGAGTTATAGCACAATTTTTTACTATACATTCAAACAGGAATATTTTATATTTGGTATAGTTATTTTTTTAATTTTAATGTAACCTTTTAATGCTTAATTATTTTAAAGTTTGTTTTGACTTAAATGATATACCTAATTTCCTGATTTTTGATAGTTTTTAAGTCTTATTGGTATTTGAATTATTGAGTTCACATGCTTATTATATGTTTATCGTCAAAGGGTTAAAGTTTCCTTAAAAGTCATTGGATAATTGATTAATTGTTTTAACTGTTGAGAATATAAAAACTGTGCTTTTTTTTCAGTCTGCATCTGATGAAGTACTTTAAACGAAAACATATTTGTGGAGTTTGTTAAGAAACGTTAATGTGGTTTGGTTCTTTGGAATAAAGCTGTTTTTTATTAGTTTTTTTTGCTGGATTTCACTTCTTTGGGTACCTTGGACTTTTTACTGGTGATTTTTTGGTATGTTGATGTGCTTTTTTTACAATTATTGGTTTTACTGGCAATGAAAATGGAAACCAGCACAGATACAGAAGAAAGAGTGAATAAGGAAGGACTGGGCCAAGCTAGAAAGCTGATTGGCCAATTGTCCCAACTGATTGATCTTCTAACCCCCTCTAAGCCAATCAATGGTTGACTTTGTGGCTAGAGCACAAGAGGGGTGCAACCGGGAAATGGCTCACAGTAATGGAGCGAGATGGCATGAAAATGGAGCTTCTAACAAAGTTAATGGCTGTAGAAGCAGTGAAAGTGCTTAGAATAGCATTAATTCAAGCATCAAGACTGATTTCCAACAAACCCCAAGGCTTCTTAGAGGGGCAGAAGTTGGAATTGAACTTAAAGAGAACAAAGGTTCCAAATGGACATTCCCAGCACCAATGGTGATAAAAAATGGACTTTATGGACTGGCTTTAGGTTAGTTTCCCTACTGACTTTAGAGATAAAGTTTTTAAACCTGGGCAGTCTTGGACTCTTATAAGAACAAATTGGATAAATTGGATAAAATGTTAAGTAAATTTAAAATTTTAGATATTGAAAATGCCTATCTTAAAGAATGTAAATCTGAAGGTATAGTCCCAAAAGGACTCAGGATATATAAGTATCCTAATAATGTTGTACCTGGAAGCTTTTTTCTTAAAGAACTAATTGAGATATTTTACAGGTATGGCCTAAATGTATTAAAATATAGTAAATAAAAACAATAGAATTAAAGTGGAATTGCAGAAAGAGATTGAAATTTTAAATGAAAGCATCAAAAGTGACATTATATATATCATTCCATCAGAAAAAACAATACAATAATATTAGGAATGAAACAGATGTTCAATGTAATGATTTGGTGAAAAGGAAAACTAAGAAGGTAATGAGGGATATGAATGACTACAAAAATAATACTTTGTGTCTTTCGGCTTTTCCCGGTTAGGGGTCGCCACAGTGGAACTCCAGTCCGCTAATGATTGGTAGTGGATTTTTACGTACCTGGTTACCAGTCCTGATGCACAACCTTCAATGAAGGCACGCCCCATTCACGTATGCCTCCACACAGAAGGCGCTCTAGCTGAGAATCGAATGGGACAACGTCTTGCTATGAGGCGACAATGCTACTGCAGCACCACCTAGTTACCCTAAACCAAAATCTAGTTGTAGGTTTTGGGAGAAGGAGGACAATGGTTAGAAAATGGTTATGGATTTTGAAGAACGACCTAGGGTAGGTGAGCAGGTGAGTGACCTAGATGATTACTCAGAACACCCCCCTCTAGGTAGATCTTAAAGATTTAAAAATAGGGGTGATAAACAATACCAGCAGTATTCACATTTTTGGAGGGAGGGAGAAGGGGGAGGGCGAGATACTAATTAGAGATGGTATCACCCACCCCAACTTGGAGAAAGAATTCATTAAGCAGGATGAAAACAACCCTTATAGGTTCATAAAGGATGATTGTAGTATTTTTAATTTTATTGATGTCTAACTCAAAAATTAACATTTTAGTATTTTATCTAAGGGGCTTAAATTTATTCCTTTAAAGAAAGGTGATCTGACAAAAACGGTACTGGATGTGAAAATGTTCATGAGGAAAATTAATTTTGAAATATTTTTTGCAGAAGACAGTGTTCATGACCGAGGAGAGCTTAGTAAAAAAGCATTTTAACCCCCCTTGCAACCACAAATTAAAAATTTTGAACATGTTGAGAGTGAAATCAGAAAAAAACTATTATAGGGTAAAATACAAGACAAATTTAAACCCAAAGGAGAATAGTATTCTGATGGAACTCAGGAATGATAGTAATTTAAGGGTAATGAAGCCGGACAAGGGAGGGGGGATTGTGTTGATGGACTGTTTCATGTATGAAGGGAAAATTAATGATATTTTAAGGGATTCAAGTAAGTGCTTTAGTGGATCGAAGAATTAAATCAATATAACTTACAGAAGGATTGATATGGTTTTGGAGGATTTATTTTTGGAAGAATTGATTGATCAGAAAACCTTGAACTGTTTAAAGGTAGATAAACCAAGGTTCTTGCAATATTTGGAATCCCCAAAATTCATAAAAATGGGACTGATCCACTATTAAGACCCATAGTTTCAGCAGATGGGTCAAAAACCTTCCCATTGGCCAAACATGTAGACACAAAATTGAAAGGTCCATGGTTAAAACGAAAAAATATCTTACAGGACTCATGGGACTTCTTAAGATGTTTAAAGCATGACCTCTTTAGAGATAATATGTCCTTACTAACCATTGATGTGAGTGATTTATTTTCTAGTATACCTCACTCAGAAGGTTTAAGTCTGTTAGAAGAAAGTATTTTTGAAGACAATACCTTAACACCAGGGGCGGCTCGTGGCATCGGACTGCCGGACTGCAGCCCCCTCAGCTAAATAGTAGTAATTGTTTATGTTTATTAATAATGTAAAAAAATATATATATATCTTTTTTTTGTACTTTAATTCGAGTCCGCGACTCGGAAGTACGCGGATGCGCATTGCGCACTGTAACCGCGGTTTTAAATAGCTTTTTTTTTTTTTTTTTCATTGCAGCCCGGAGGAGTAATGAAGGCATCATTGTGATGCCCAGAAGTCTATGCGGTTCCAAACCGCATAGAATTGGAAGGGGCTCGGACTGCGACGTCCGCAGGCACGTCATGACGTGCTTGCTGGGCTAAGCCTAAATGCTGCTGATTGGTTGTCGCTCTCTTCCCGGGCTTTATGTGCTGGGAAAAGAGCGAGAATCAGTCAGTCAGTTGTCGGCTAGTTTGTGGATTGATTTATCATTGACCTTTTTGGCTTGTGTCACACGTGTAGAATAAAACCTACAGAGAGCAAGGCATCCAAGGCAAGTTAGGAGTTCTGTGAATCTACCAACTGCAGAGAGGCAAAGGATTCATTTTTTTAATTTCATTCAAGTAAGTAAAGAAAAACTGGAATGTATCCGATTACATAGAGCAGCCAGTGAATCGAGTTTTTACGTGCAGCAGAGAATGTTAATGAGTTCAGTATTGTCTGAGCATGTTTGTAGTGAAGGGATTTGGTGGGGCAGACATTGGTCCATGGGTTTCATAGACTGATTGCTGTCTGTTTGTACAGCACGTCTTGTGGCTGGTATTGGCGGTTTCTTGATTTTAAAATAGATTAGTTTACAAAGTGGGCATAAGTATGTGGGTTGTGGGGGGTGGGGTGGAGTTTAATATCCTCATACTGTGCCTATTGTTTACTGATTATATGCTCCAGCTTTGCAGCATTGCTGTGCTAGTTCTAGCTGAGTACTTGTATAGTACCCAGCATGCTGCAGCTCTGCCATTTATGTCCTTTTTCCTTCTGTCATCCTAGTGTATATTGCAGACTATCTAGCTATACACTGTAGCCACTGGTTACCATATCATATGATATCTATTGTGCAGCTTTGTGCTCTAGCCTTTAAATGGTCTTTCATTCTACAATGGGCAAACCAGATACTTGCATGTTCTACACACATTATCAATATCGAGAACTGGACCCCAGTATCTGCTTATTATTTTATATACATAAATGTTTGGTCTTTTGGAGAGGACCACTGACTGCCACTGATGTATCTTGATAATGGACACCAGAGTCACTCTTGACCCCCTTCCCAGACATAACCCTAAATTCTCCCATTGCCTGAGAGGAGATTGTGGTATCCCACTGCAACATCATACTCAGAGCCATAGGGACTTTATTTTATTTGCCCTACCTATTTCCCCCACCCCATCACCTGATGTGCAATGTCATAAGGCTGCTACATCCAGGAACATCTATCACTGGTATTTGTAAGCATAGAATTCATATCCCCCCATCACCACAATGACTGCCACCCCCCGATTATGAACCTTATCCCCCCCAAGGATAGGCAAGCTGGTAAAATTGTGTTTTCTATCCTCCCAAGTGAACTCTTTAAGTGTCAAAAAACAAAACTCATGGATCATAGTCATGGCTTCCTCTATCTGCACCATGGAGCAGACCCCTGGCATCTCTTCATATTTTGAGATTTGCACAGCATTATACTCACATGGCAGTGAGTTAACTTGCATAAATGTTTAATCTTACCTCTGCCAAGCAGACTGCACATATGGTATAGGGTAATATTCCATGCATGTATGCCACTAACCACTTACCTGAAAGAATGAGAAGGGGTGTTGTCATTCCACTACAGAAGTAGAGACTGCAGTCTTGCCCCAGTAGTTTGTATCCATACATGTAGGAAACTGGAACTTGGACTTAAAAAACAGGATCAGTGATCTCACCAAAAAAAAGTACTAATCTGGTTTCAATGGATGAGATGGGTGCAGGGGGTTAAGCTCCGGAGAAGGAGTGAAGGCTGTGAACTAGTACCACTAATGGACAGTTGCTACCAGTAATAGCTGCCTCTGTTTTGATGATAAAGATGTCTCTGCTCACTGGTAGAGCTAGCTAACGGGAGTCAGTGATTCCATCAGTGTTATCTGAATATTCTGGTGTTGCAGGTTTGTACCTTGGCTAGCCTTGCCACTTTATACTAAAGAAGATGTTTGTCTTGCTGTTGCTCCATGACAGGTCAGTGCATTTTCAAATCCAAGTTCAAGAATCAAACACTAATCCCTTGGCCCTGCTATAAAGCAACAGATGTTACAGAGCAAATTATATTGTACAATTAAGTGTTGGTGCAATTAAGTGTTGGTAGAGTGCCTTATAATGATGAGATATTTTAAATAAGCTTATGGTGCACAACAGTTCTCTGTGTAGTCAAATAGGACTTCTGATTTAGGCACTGAATTCTGTGTGTCTTTTGTATGAGTGCACCGAGATGTGATACATTGAGAGACATAATCCGTCTATCACACACACAGAATGATGACTTTTACTTCTTCAGAGATTGTGCATATTTACTGATACTGGTGGACTGTAGAAATTTGAGAAGACTTTTATGATGGAAATGTAAGTTTGAGTAGACTTTTATGATGGAAATGTTCTGAATTGGGCAGTTTTGTCATTATTGGTGCATGCATTTTGTTTCATTGTTTACTGGAAAAATGTTCAAAACAATAAATTTAAAATGGCCTCTAACAACTGTACTGTATTGTACAAGGAATATAATTTTGTACAATCAGGAAGGTGTATCAAAGAGCATGTGTATGTTTCATGTTCAAGGAGCCTATGATTTGAAAACAGCCCAAAGTTAATCTGTATCTGCCACTGGCAAAATGTATTTTCTTTGAATGTGGGTTTCAATGCTGTTTCAATGAATGTGAGTTTCAAGGGTAGAGAAGTTTTAATGCTAAGTCTATTTTCATTGTGAGACTGCATTGCTTTGTTTAGCAGATATCTATTAGGGTTTGTGCTGTAAAATGCAAAATAAAACTTTCAAATGAAATCCAAATCATAGCAGAAGTAAAGCAGTATGCACATTACAGTGTTTATGGTAAATGGGGCGAAATAACCAAGGAATGGGACATTGGAATGGCTGCAAGGGGGAGGCTCCATTCGACCATGATTTTGTGAGGGGGGAAGGGCAGCAAACTCAGACAGCCCCAGCTGAGCTATACCTTTCAACTGTCCAGATTTTTGCAGAATGAATAGATTTTTGCTTCTTATTTTTGGTTTGTTCCTCATAAAATTTGTAGTTTCCTGGTAAATCATTTAGGAATTAAGTCACTAAATAATGACAGACATTGAGTTTCAGATGTTATAACCTTCAGAAAAATGCATGCTAAAGCAAGGCCTGTTATTCTATCAACTGTCTTAAGTTTATACAAGAGCAATTTTTAGTACTGTTTGTATGTTCCCCCAATATATTTATTTGGCTTTGTCCAGATTTCCTGCATTAAGAGGTTGAGAGGTACATGCAAATAAATCCCTTTATAGAATTAGGAATATCCAAACCTCTCAACTGTCCCCAATTTTGGCTCAAAATGTTGCTCTCCCCCTAATAACCCCTCCGCAAAACGGCAATTCTGGAAGAAAACGTGGAGGGTTTACAATTATAAATGACTGCAATTATCAGAGTTGCAATTATCAGAGTTATAGATTACTTTTATTTCAGAAATGCATGTAGATGCTCTTATTTTGTCAGCTGCTCAAGTTAACAGTACTAATATTAAAAATGTGTCCCTTCTTTGACAGGTTTCCAGCTGTATTGTGCGGCAAGTTTATATTTTTGCATCACATTTTTGGTCTGTTTTTCATAAAATTGTGTGTTTTTGCCAAATTAGTGGCAAATCATTAAAGATTGAAGTTAGAAAATAATGGCAGACATTTGAGTTTCAGATTTCATACCCTTCAGAAATGTCATACTAATGCAAGACCTACTACTATTCTATTATCTTTCTAAGTTTGTAAGAGCAATATTTAAAAATTGTCCTTATTTTTGGGCCTATGTCCCACTTCTATGTATGGCTTTGTCTAGATTTCTTGCTCTGAGGTTAAGAGGTATGAGTGTCAGAGCCATCACCATCAACCAGAGACATTTCAAATTGTGACATACTTGTTGCACCCCACTCCCCCATGTAGTGACTCTGGATGTGTCCAAGCAAGGCAAGGAGCAGTTATGCAGTGTAAGTGTGCAGAGTATTCCCCCATCCAAGGTAGACACAAGCACTACAGTGGCTTTTCATCTGTCCTTGATTTTGCAGAATGTTCTGGCTTTCTGTCATATTTTAATACTGTTGATTTA
Organism: Protopterus annectens; assembly: GCF_019279795.1. Lineage (NCBI taxonomy): Eukaryota > Metazoa > Chordata > Ceratodontiformes > Protopteridae > Protopterus > Protopterus annectens. Next base: position 622,954,912 of record NC_056729.1, on the reverse strand, counting down.
TGCTTCTTATTCAGAAAATGCATGCTGTCGCAGTGCCCTGTTGCTTTGTGTTTAAGTAGCAATGCTTTAATAACCATTGGGTAAGCTTGTCTGAGATTGTAAGATGCAAGTAACCTTTAATAAGCATACCGATAAATAATTACCAACACTGAAAGCCTTTTTGTTGTTGCCATACAGATAATATTTACATAACTAGATAATGTACAAGCCTTAGGTATTGAAATGCATATGACAGTATTTGTAATAAAGTACAGGATTACAGTATTTTCAGAAGCTCATTACATTTGTTGGAGATTTGCAGTCATCTTTGCAGCCTTTACCCATAAACTAAACAAAATGCCAATCTGTCATGTGTGGTCCATAACCTGTGCAGTAATCCTTTAAGCAATTTATCTTGAGCTTGTTTCTTGTTTGCTGTTCATTTTTTACTTTGATCATGTTTTCCCCATGAAACAAGTAGATAGTTGTTGTCAGGCAGCAGGTCTTTTTTGGATAAGAAACATTTTTACAAGTGGGGTATCACAGAGATTTCTACTTTCAGCATGTTACTTGGTACTTTTATAAAGCTGAATATAAGTTATAATTAGAACTGCAGTGCAAGGAGAAGCTTGTTTTTTATATTTGATTTTGACTAGTATTCCAGTAATGTATTTAAAAAGTAATTTATTTTTCCATGCCTCACAACCTCTTTGTTTCCATCTAGATACTAAGTAAGCTGTCATGTAGCCAATGCATTGAACTATTTTTTTTTTCTACACTTCATTTTGTCTCAATTGGACTCTTGTAATGATGGTTTAGCACCCAGGGCAGCGTATTTAATTAAAGTTAAAGTTGTTGTGTTTTTGAGCATAGCTCCACCCCTTTCTAGTTGGCAACACCCCTTTCCATTGGCCCCACCCATTCAGCTGTCTCCTGCAGCCCCCCTTTAATTTGAAGTCACCAGCCACCACTGCTTAATACACAATGAATGTATAGTTGTGATGCAGCTAAAAGACTTAATATTGAGATACAATTTTATTTATTTTAAGGGTGAATTTTTTCACCAGATAAAATGGGTGGCAATGGATGCAGCCTGCACACCCACTTACGCTAACCTAGTCTTGGCAAGATGGGAGGAAAAGAAGGTTTTAAATTCTATATATAGTCAAAGTTGGACAATGTATAAAAGGTTTTTGGATGACATCTGTATCTTGTGACTAGCTCCAAAAGAAGAGATACATTATTTTATAGCTTTTTTAAATAAGAGTACTAATTATTTGGATTTTACATACAAAGTCAGTAAAGACAAATTACAATATTTAGACGTGGAAATCTACAAAGAAAATAATGAATTCAATTCAAAAGTTTATAGAAAGAATACATACTCAAATTCATATCTACACTTTGATAGTGCACATTCCATTCACTATAAGAAAAATATAGTTAAGGGGCAATACATTAGGTCATGTAGAATGACATCTAACAAGGATGAATTTTTAAAGGAAATGGACTTTTTGAAAAAAAAATGTTTAAGGCTAGAAATTACCCTGACTAGTTGATTGACCAAGTGGAAAATGAAGTCTGTGAAGGGAGAATAGACAGGCTTAAACCTATATTAGGAGCAAACATTCAGGAGGGTGACAATCCTTCAAAGGAAAATGTAGAAAATTTTGGAAGGGCGCTGGCCTTGTAATTCAATGCCATTGCCAATATGACCCGAAAGGTATTTGACAAGGAATGAAATAAGTTTGTTGCCTTCACAGTCCTAAATAGAATATCTAAGGATAAAGTGAAAGTTGTATGCAAAAATTCTTGTAGTTTGAAAAAATTGATGGTACATGACCTTGGACAGAAAAAAATAACAAGCAAGAGGAATGGTACATGCAAGTGCGGGCACTGCACACAGTGTGGATATATAATGAATAAGGAAAGTGTACACTTGGAAAGTAGGAACATATTTTTAGTAGGAAAAGAGTTTAGTAATTGTGGATCCAGTGGTCTAGTATATTTGGCAGAGTGTCAGGAATGTAAGTCTTTCTATGTTGGAAAGACTGAGTGTAAGCTCAGGAAAATAATATATGAACACTGTTATGATTTACAGACCAAAAGAGAGACTAATGCTTTGATCAAACGTAAACAAAAATGTAGCAAAGCCCGCTATTTGTGTTTTGTAATAGAAAGTGTAAAAATGGATGGACGGGGAGGATTATGGGAGGAGAGAATCGAGTATAGGGAGGTATGGTGGCAAATCACTCTTCAAGTAAATAGACCACCAGGGTTAAATGAAAACATATCTATAGGTCCCTTGCTCAAATTAAGAGCTGCTAAACTTTAGATTAAGTTACCTACACTCCTTACAAAAACAATTTAATAATACTTATAATATTGAGAGTTTTTTTAGCCTTTTTAACATCTAGGTTTTACATACCAAAAGTTTTTAAACACAATTTTTATGTACACATACCATGTATTTGAAAGAACTTTTTTAAAAAGGGATGATTTTATAAGACTTAATGTTATATATGTTTTAGCATTAGTTTTTAACTATGCTGGATTGCATTCTGTTTAAAGGTGACAAAATGGAGCTAAAGTACAATTTTTTACTATATATTCAAGCTGGAATATTTTATATTTGGTATAGATTTTTTTTAAATTTTAAGGTAATTTTGTTAATTCTTAATTATTTTAAAGTTTGTTTTGACATAAAGGATATACCTAAGTTCCTATTTTTTGATGTTTTTTAAGTCTTATTGGCATTTGAATTATTGAGTTCACATGCTTATTATATGTTTATTGTCAAAGGGTTAAAGTTTCCTTAAAAGTCATTGGATAATTGATTCATTGTTTTAACTGTTGAGAATATAAAAACTGCTTTTTTTCAGTCTGCATCTGATGAAGTATTTTAAATGAAAACGTATTTGTGGAGTTTGTTAAGAAACTTTAATGTGGTCTGGTTCCTTGGAATAATGCTGTTTTTTATTTATTTTGTGGCTGGATTTCCTTGGACTTTTTACTGGTGATTTTTGGTATGTTGGCGTGCTTTTTTACAATTATTGGTTTTACTGACAATGGAAGTGGAAACCAGCACAGATTCGGAAGAAAGAGCGAACAAGGAAGGACTGGGCCAAGCTAGAAAGCTGATAGGCCAATTGTCCCAATTGATTGATTTTCTGATCCTTCTAAGCCAATCAATGGTTGACTTTGTGGCTAGAGCATAAGAGGGGTGCAACCAGTAAATGGCTCACAGTAATGGAGCGAGATGGCATGAAAACAGAACTTCTAACAAAGTTAATGGCTGTAGAAACAGTGAAAGTGCTTTGAATAGCATTAATTCTAGCAATGCAACTGATTTTCAACAAACCCCAAGGCTTCTTAGAGGAGCATAAGTTGGAATTGAACTTAAAGAGAACGAAGGTTCCACTATACCACCGGAGCAGGAAAAATGGACCGTCCCAGCACCAACGGTGATGAAAAAAATGGACTTTAAGGACTAGCTTCAGGTTAGTTTCTCTACTGACTTTACAGATAACGTTTTTAAACCTGGGCCAGTCACAGACTCTTATAAGAACAAATTGGATAAATTGTATAAAATGTTAAGTAAATTTAAAAGTTAAGATACTGAAAATGCCTATCTTAAAGAATGTATATCTGAAGGTATAGTCCCTAAAGGACTCAGGATATGTAAGTATCCTAATAATGTTGTACCTGGAAGCTTTTTTCATAAAGAACTAAGTGAGATATTTAACAGGTGTGGACTGGATGTATTAAAACATATAGTTAATGAACACTATAGAATTAAAGTAGAATTGCAGAAAGAGATTGACATTTTAAATGAAAGTATCAAAAGTGACATTATATATACCATTCCAGCAGAAGAAAATACAATAATATTAGGAATGAAACAGATGTTCAATGTAATGATTTGGTGAAAAGGAAAATTAAGAAGTTAATGAGGGATATGAATGACTACAAAATAATACTAGTTACCTTAAACCAAAATCTTGTTGTAGGTTTTGGGAGAAGGAGGACAATGGTGAGAAAATGGTTATGAATTTTGAAGAACAACCTAGGGTAGATGAGCAGGTGAGTGACCTAGATGATTACTTAGACACATCCCTCTATGTAGATCTGAAAGACTTAAAATAGGGGTGATAAACAATACCAGCAGTATTCAATATTTTGGAGGGGGAGAAGGGGAAGGGCAATATACTAATTAGAGACAGTATCACCCACTCCAACTTGGAGAAAGAATTCATTAAACAGGATGATTTTAGTATTTTTAATTTTAGTGATGTACAACTCAAAAATGAACATTTTAGTCTTTTATCTAAGGGGCTTAAATGTATTTATTTAAATAAAGGAGATCTAACAGAAACCTTACTGGATGTGAAAATGTTCACAAGGAAAATTAATTTTGAAATATTCTTTGCACAAGACAGTGTTCATAACCGAAGTGAGCTTAGGAAAAAAGCAATTTTATCCCCCCTTGCAACCACAAATTAAAAATTTTGAACATGTTGAGAGTGAAATCAGAAAAAAACTATTATAGGGTAAAATACAAGACAAATTTAAACCCAAAGGAGAATAGTATTTTGATGGAACTCAGGAATGATAGTAATTTAAGGGTAATGAAGCCGGACAAGGGAGGGGGGATTGTGTTGATGGACTGTTTCATGTATGAAGGGAAAATTAATGATATTTTAAGGGATTCGAGTAAGTACTTTAGTGGATCAAAGAATGAAATCAATATAGCTTACAGAAGGATTGATATGGTTTTGGAGGATTTATTTTTGGAAGAATTGATTGATCAGAAAACCTTAAACTATTTAAAGGTAGATAAACCAAGGTTCCTGCAATATTTGGAATCCCCAAAAATTCATAAAAATGGGACTGATCCACTATTAAGACCCATAGTTTCAGCAGATGGGTCAAAAACCTTCCCATTGGCCAAACACGCAAACACAAAATTGAAAGGTCTATGGTTAAAAGGAAAAAATATCTTACGGGACTCATGGGACTTCTTAAGATGCTTAAAGCATGACCTGTTTAGAGATAATATATCCTTTCTAATTATTGATGTGATTGATTTATTTTCTAGTATACCTCACTCTGAAAGTTTGTCTGTTAGAATAAATTATTTTTGAAGACAATACCTTAACACACAATGAATGTGCAGTTGTGATGCAGCTAAAAGACTTAATATTGAGATACAATTTTATTTATTTTAAAGGTTAATTTTTTCACCAGATAAAAGGGGTGGCAATTGGCACAGCCTGCACACCCACTTATGAGAACCTAGTCTTGGCAAGATGGGAGGAAAAGAAGGTTTTAAATTCTATATATAGTCAAAGTTGGACAATGTATAAAAGGTTTTTGGATGACATCTGTATCTTGTGGATAGCCCCAAATGAAGAGATATTTGATTTTATAGCTTTTTTAAATAAGAGTACTAATTTTTTGGATTTTACATACAAGACAAATATTCAAAAGTTTATAGAAAGAATACATAATCCAATTCATGTTTACACTTTGATAGTGCACATCTCATGCACTATAAGAAAAATATAGTTAAGGGGCAATACATTAGGTCATGTAGAATAACATCTAACAAGGATGAATTTTTGAAGGAAATGGACTTTTTGAAAAAAATGTTTAAGGCTAGAAATTACCCTGACTGGCTGATTGACCAAGTGGAAAATGAAGTCCATGAAGGGGGAATAGACAGGTTTAAACCTATATTAGGAGTAAACATTCAGGAGGGTGACAATCCTTCAAAGGAAAACGTAGAAAATTTTGGAAGGGCGCTAGTCTTGTAATTCAATGCCATTGCCAATATGACCAGAAAGGTATTTGACAAGGAATGGAATAAGTTTGTTGCCTTCACAGACCTAGATAGAATATCTAAGGATAAAGTGAAAGTTGTATACAAAAATTCCTGTAGTTTGAAAAATTTGATGGAACATGACCTTGGACAGAAAAAAATAACAAGTAAGAGGAATGGTACCTACAAGTGCTGTTCCTTGCAAGAACACAGTGTGAATATATAATGAGTAAGGAAAGTGTCCACTTGGAAAGTAGGAACATATTTTTAGTAGGAAAAGAGTTTAGTAATTGTGAATCCAGTTGTCTAGTATATTTGGCAGAGTGTCAGGAATGTAAGTCTTTCTATGTTGGAAAGACTGAGCATATAGGCTCAGGAAAAGAATATATGGACACTGTTACGATTTACAGACCAAAAGAGAGACTAATGCTTTGATCAAACATAAACAAGAATGTAGCAAAGCCTGCTATTTGTTTTTTGTAATAGAAAGTATAAAAATGGATGGACAGGGAGGATTATGGGAGGAGAGAATCGAGTATAGGGAGCTATGGTGGCAAATCACTCTTCAAGCAAATAGACCACCAGGGTTAAATGAGTGCATATCTATAGCTCCCTTGCTCAAATTAAGACCTGTTACAAGCTGTTCCTTGCAAGAATAATTTAATAATACTTATAGTACTGAGAGTTTTTAGTCTTTTTAGTATCTAGGTTTTACATACTAAAAGTTTTTAAACACAATTTTTATGTACACATGCCATGTATTTGAAAGAACTTTTTTAAAAAGGAAGGATTTTATAAGACTTAATATTATATATGTTTCAGCATTAGTTTTTAACTATGCTGGACTACATTCTGTCTAAAGGTCACTAAATGGAGCTAAAGAACAATTTTGTACTATACATTCAAGCTGGAATAATTTATATTTGGTATAGTTATTTTTTTTTTATTTTAAGGTAATTTTTTAATGCTTAATAATTTTATGGTTTGTTTTGACTTAAAGAATATACCTAAGTTCCCATTTTTTGATCTTTTTAAGTCTTATTGGTATTTGAATTATTGAGTTCACATGCTGCTTATTATATGTTTTTTCTCAAAGGGTTAAAATTTCCTTAAAAGTCATTGTATAATTGATTAATTGTTTTATTTATTTTTATTTATTTTACATTTGTTGACCAGGATAGTCCAACTGGATACATGTCCATTTTCAGCAGAGGCCCGGGTAGAAAAGGTCCAAGGTAGTTAGAGTCAAAAATATTTATAAAATCAAACCAGCAAGCAATTAACTGAAATTAATCCAAACGAAGTACAAGGTTTAATAACATAATTGAATAATTGCTTTTAAACATAGTATAAATCAATTGGTAATACTTTTGTTTGTTGTCTGAAGAAGGGGAGGCACTGACCTCGCCGTAAGTGCTAATAAAATTGGAGTTTTAACCTTTGTTTGGATTAATTTCAGTTTATTGCTCGCTGGTTTGATTTTAACAGTTTTTCGTTTTTTGTGAGTGAGAGTCAAAAATATAACAATGTAGACATAATTACAGGTAAGTTATTTACAAAGGATACATGAAAACATAAGATAGGCAAGTTCACAGCTATAATTATCCCTGGTTTAAGTCAGGGGATAACATTGACACTAGGCAGAAAGTAATATATTATATGCATTTATCAGGAGGGTTAACCAGGCTTGTTACAGTGGCAAAGCCAGTTTAGTGCCAGATGTTGTCTGAGTTTGGTTTTAAATTGGCAAAGGGAGAAGAGCTAAGTAATGTCGGCTGGAAGGAGATTCCAAACTCTGCCTACAGAGTTTGCAAAGAGGGCATCCCCAGCTGTATTGTTAATTTTGATTGCCTGAATTAGTAATTTGTTTGAGGATCTAAGCAGTCTCTGATTGTTATGAGGGGTTATTATATTCCTTAGGGATGGTGTATTATCTGGATTACAGAGAATTGTTTTAGCTATAGTCAGAAAGTTGTATTGGATTAGACTGGGAAGTTCTAGCCACCCAAGCTGTTTGAGGTTAATGCAGTGGTGTGTCCTAAATGGCAGGCCAGTGGCAAACCTGGCAATGTGATTGTAACAGGATGGCAATCTATTTAGGACTGACTTGTTTAGATTAGAGAAAAGGGTGGAGGCATATAGAAGTGTTGAGATTAGGTGGGTGTGGGCTATGGCAATCCTGGCTGGAGGGGCTAGGAAGGTTTTTATTCTATACAGTGATCGTAGTTTTTTATTGATGTTCTTGATTAATTGATTGACATGGAAGTCAAATTTTAAGTTACTATCAATAATGACTCCTAGCAGTTTTGTAGAGGGGTCGGGGAGATAGTGCCATCCTTCGCATTAATGTTGACACTGAGGAAGGCTTGAAATGTATGCTGAAACCGGTTTATCTGTGATAACTTTGTAATAAAGTTACACTCTACACATCTTGTGCTGGCTTTTGTTTTTGGTTGAAGGTAAAAGCAGCAGACCTTTGTGTAGGTGAGAAAAACAGCATTTTGATTTTTATTTTGGGATTTAATAACAGGTGACGTTCAGAGAGCCAGTTGTCTATGGTATTAAAGGTGGACTAGGTAGCAGACCTCAGTTCCGAAGGAGATGTAGCAGAGCAAATCAGGGTGGAGTCATCAGCATATTGGATACAGCTGATGTTTGGGATGACAGTGTATAAGTCATTAATAAAGATGGAAAACAGTATAGGCCCTAATATTGAGCATTGTGGCACTCCAAGGGTGTTTGATAGAAGGTTAGAAAGCTTGTCTTTCCAGCGAACAGCCTGCTGCCTCCCATTGAGGTAGGATTTAAACCACAGCAGTACTTTGGAATCTAGATAGAAAGTTTTCAGGGTGTATAACAAAAGTTGGTGATCAACCATATCGAATGCCTTGGAGAGATCCAAGAAGAGGGCAGAAGAGATATAATTGTTGTTATGGTTGTTGTTTATGGTATTGGTGAAAGCCAGGAGGGCCGAGGTTGTGCTGTGGTGTGGTCGGAATCCATGTTGGGTATCGGCCATGAGATGATTTTGGATTAGGTGGTGCATGAGTTGTTTGTGTACACATTTTTCCATTATTTTTGCCAGGGGGAAAAGTATAGCAATTGGTCTATAGTTGGAAAAATCCGAGGAGGATCCTCCTTTATCTAATGGGATTACATAGGCTGTTTTTCATAAGGTGGGAGTTTTTGCCTTTGTTATGGTCCAGTTAATTAGAATCGATAAAGGATAGGCAATGACATCAGCTGATTTTTGAAGGTACTCGGTGGGGAGTTGGTCAGCGGTGAGTGCGGTGGGTTATCATTTTTTGAGGAGAGAGCGAATGAGTGATGTGGGCACTGGTTGGAGGCTAAATGAGGGTTGGTTTAGAGGGGTGGTATTATCAGGGCCGAGGGAGCTAGGAGGTGGTTGGCTAGATATGGTTTGCATTGTTTCAGTAAAGAAATGGTTAAAGCAGTCTGAGACATCCTGAGGAGATTTATCAATGGTAGCAGCAGGGATGGGGTTGGATGTTTTTCCAGGGTGAAGTAGATTGTCCAGACCTGACCAGAACGTCTGAGGACTGTTCCAGTTAACTGTCTGCAAATTATGATAGTACTGTTTTTTTTTGTCTGTTAGAATGGATTTTTTAGTTTCATTCCTAGCTTGCCTGTATTTAACATGATCATGGGGGTCTTTAGTGGAATGCCATAGGGCTCATAATTTGTTTCTGCTATTGATTTTTAGTCTGGTGTCTTTAGTAAGCCATGGTGCAGTTTTAGCTTTTGTTCACTTTGAGTGGGCAGGAGCATGCAGAGCTAGGATTTCGAGAAATTTATTGTTGAAATATGCAACTGCCTCCTCCAGGGGAAGGCGTTTTAGCATAGACCAATTACAGGAGATAAGTTCCTGTTGGAATTTAGCAGGGTGAAAGTCTTTATTGTTTCTGACTTTCGTGATTACGGGAATTTGTGGGATAATGGCTTTTTGCTTAATGACATAAGTGAGGAGGTGGTCACTTAGGTCACCTGGAAGGGTACCCACAGTGTACAGTTAGGGGTTGCTATTTACAAGAACCCAGTCGAGTATGGTTTCTTTTTGGATGGATTTACCTAGCCTGGTTGGGGTAGTTATGTTTTGTGTGAAAGCATGCAGGTTAATATGGGTAGAGGGGGATTGTGAGGAACAGGTGCTCCAGTCTATGTTAAAGTCACCAAGCAGTAGAGTTTCTTGGAGGTAGTGGCATGATAGCCAGTGGAGGGTGACTTCAAGTATGCCTGTGTTGTTGCCTGGGGGATATACATACAGATGATGTTAATGCATTTATTTTTGTTAAGCTGGTATTGGTGAACATGATTCCCATTATTTTACATTTAAGGTGCTACAAGTGATGAGGGGAAATCCTAGAGGAGGGGATGCCATTAACAGTTTAGCATGCTTGATATATGGTTTGAGGTTATGGTTTGTCGAACCTAATGTCCATGTTGTGTTAATTTAATTTATAACCCGAGGCTGTTTTTATTTTTAGAGTTCACTCTAGTGATATGATACTAGATCTAGGTTGGTATGTTTTCATATACAGTTGGCTGTTTATTTTTTGTATATTTTTGTATTGGTTTTATTGCTTTATACTAGGTAAAGGGACCTGACACCATGAGAACTGAGACCAGTTCTACCAGTTCTCATAAGCTGTTGCTTTGAGGAGTTTTTTCTCAGCGCAGTTATACTAGATTTGTAGTAATGTTTCCCAGAGGGTTTTATGGTTTATGTACTGTTTAATTAAATTTTATTGTGAAAGAGCTGTAAACTTGCTTTATGAATGGGAATGTGCTACTAATTGCTTGATTATGTTAATGTTAAAAATGTTTTTTTGTGTTTTAAAATAACCACCATTACACCAGAACTGTGATTATGATTATCTGAGGAAGAGCTTAGTGCGAAAAGCGCTTTATTCACTGTGTTTTATTTCATGATATTCCATTTTTGTTAAGCTGTAATCTTGTGGCAAGAATCTCAGAGTTGTTGACCTGAGGTGGTTGCTTAACAATTCTGGTCACATTTAACCCACATTTGTAAAGTATAGCTACCCCACCACCCTTCCTGGAAACACTGTCCACCCTGTGTATATTATACCCAGGAGGTAACACCTCATTATCAGTTGTGTGAAGTTTTAACCAGGTCTCTGATAGACATAGTATTTCAGGGGAGTGGACAGCCAGGAGAGCATGCAGTTCATGTACCTTATTATTAATGCTCCTAATATTAAGGTGACAGGCCAGGAGAGAGTTTGTTGGTCTACTGATTCTAGTTTGATAGCTTAGGTTACAATTGGAGGGGGTGTATTTATCAGAGGTGGATGGTCCGGGGTTAGGGTGAATGTCACCACCGAGTATGTGGCTGGGTTTGTACTTAGTAATAAGTCTCAGAAGTTTATGTAAGAGTTTGTAGTATTGTCTGGATGTAGGGCTGGGGTGCCTGGGGTTGGTATGCTAAAACAGTGAGCAAGGGGCTGAGTTGTTACCATTTTTATGGGCATGGTGAAGGTGGGATGCTTTATCTCTGGTGTGATAGTATGGTCTTTAGGGTATCACAAAGGACATTTACAGTTACTGCTATTGATACATTACAACAACTCTATCATGTTGGGCTTCACCCAATGATGGCTTGAAATTCAATGTGCTGCTTATCAGCTTTAGTTTTCCTTCTGTTTTCGATATACTTTCTTGACCAAGTTAGCATACTAGTGAGGATACACAGATCCTGTAAAAGTGAAAATAAATAATGATTGCAAATAATGTATTCTACTTTGCTGCTAACTGCTACAGGAGAATAAAAGTAACCTTCTTTGTATACCTCTGAGGTCTGTTAGAAAATGATGCTTTCTCATTTTGAGACTTTTATATAAAGATTATTTTATTATTTTATTTTTATCTCTATGCAGACATTTTATTCCTTAGAGAATTCTTTGTTAAAGGCGTAGAGTGATAGTATCAGTAAAGAAACCATCCCTGAAGAAAAGAGCCATCCTGAATTTTAAACTCCTCCAGTCTCTTGCTTTGCAAACTCCACAGTCTGTGCCAGCTCTTGCTAGTGCTTATCAGCTTTGTCCTAACAGGGTCCTAACATTTATTACAAGCATGTACAGATGTGGTCATGTGAGGCCATTGAATTTTAAATTAATTTTCTCATTTTTCTCCCAACAACAGCAGCAGCTTTACACAAGATACACACAGTCAATGAGGAGAGGCCTAGGGCCACACAGTTATGCAGGGTACCTAACCCTAAAGCTGTTGTTAATTTTAATTTTAGGATGTCCACCAAAGGAGGAAACTAGCAGGGCTAAGCATTATATCATTTGGTAAAATAAATAATTAATGTAGGAGGCTTGTTACTTGACAAAATACTATTACTGTAACTAAAGATCTTTGAATTTTGAATTTGAGATAAATAATTGTTATTATTTTTCCTGGGTTAGGTTTAGCAGCTAATACTAGCTTACACTTGCTTTTGTTAGTTTTGTGTACAAAATATCAAGATAACATATAATGTTAAAGTTGCATTGTTAGGACAGGGGAGGGGCCCCAGCATTATAGGATTAAGCTGGTGCCTAAAACCGGCTATGAGGGTACTGATAGCCAATAAGCATATGGTTTTCATACAGGGTGAGTACCTATGAGCCTAGCAGAATGGGTATTAAATAGTATTGGAACATTATGAGAGAAGAAGAATGTGAGTTGGGATCAGTTGTTTGACTGACACTGTAGTACAGGAACGGATGACCAATTTAGGTAAATTAGAGTGGGAGGAGAAAGTATGTAAGTGACAGCTGATAGGAGGACGAACAGGGAGGAGAGAGATTGGGGGTGAAATAAATTCAAAAAATTATGGGTGAAATTTGGAAGAAACCAAAAGTACCATTGAACAGTGGAGAGGGAAACAATGAAACCCTAATAATAATAAAACATACATACAACATAAAACAACCTTTGTTGTTTGAAACTGGAGAAAAGTAAACAGTTTCAACAACCAATATGCCCCAGGTGTATAGTACACAAATACACTATATGATTGTCATAGGAACATGTATAAATCATAGGAAAGCCTTTGTCAAAAAGTATTTGTTAAATCCTAAATGAAGATGGTTACAAACATAAACATTTCAAACGCCCTTATATAAACAATATAGTATTCCACCCCTAACAGTCTGTTGATGTGATCCAAGAAAACAGCAGCCCAAAAATCGCAACAATTATGAAATCCAATTAGGTATAAGCTAATACTAAAAATCCTCTGTGTTCAGGAAAGGTATATAGTTAAAAGGCATAGGCCTAATGCGTCTGTTGTTGAGAGCCCCTAACGTCAACCTAACAGATATTCACAAAACTAAAAATTAGATCCGGGCAATGCTATGGTTGATAAAAAACAACCAAAAAATATGGCCCAGAGACAAATGCAAATGTTAATAACAGATCTATTAGTCCTTTAACTCTGTGTGTCCATGATCGAAAATCTTGTACCTTCAGGAACCAAATTGTTAAACGCCAAAGTATTTGAACAATAAACAACTAGTTGACATCCACATTAGTCCCCCAATAAACGGAGAATCATACCATGATTCAGTGTCAAGCCAATAGAGTATCCAACCAATATTTCCCAAACCTGAAGTGTAAAAAACACAATGTCACTAGTGGAAAATAACCATTGCTCGAGGAACCTAATACATCCAAAAAACAATAATCCCAGTAGATGGCCGATGGCACTGATGTAAAGTCTCTGTAATTTGAAGGCCAGAAGTGATACAAAACAGCACTTAGAAAAGCTGACTTAGGCGTAACATGGAGAACGCATTAGAATCACCAACCAGGATTATCCAGACAACAAACGACCTCCGTATAATCCCATTAATGACCATTTGTAAAGTTCAACGTATCAGGAAAAAAGTGTCATACACACTGCAAACTTGCTCTGGGTCCCAGACATATTACAGGACATCTAATCTTTGTCTGTTGAGTGGGTAAATGGAGTGATCCAACGTGGAGAAATTTCAGCCACAAACCAGACCGGTTTCAAGCTCTCTATCCACAGCTCTAACTCTCCAGCATTGATTTCAGTAGAGCTCAAATCACATGCAGAGACCTTTTTACAGTACTTGTTATAATTCTTTTTTAACATAAATAAATGTGAGGGTCATAATCAGTTATTTTGTGTGTCCACCAAAACCTTGAGACATCAGCATTCGCTTCTTCATCCAACAATCTTTGCTTTCTTTCTGCTTTCGATGCTGTCGATGCTGCAGAATCCAATTTCTCCTCTTGTGGAGTGGGTACTTGTGGGAGGTTTTTCAAAGTCCACATCAAGCAAGTTTTTATAGCTGGAAACAAAACTCTCAAGCCATAACTTCAGGTAGTCTGGATCCTTCTTGCTGCAATACAGCATCCAGAGTTCGTATAGCCTTTCTTTAGATGCCATCTCCTCATGCCCTTCCCGATACCTAGTTTCAAGATTTTAAAACAGTCATTGTGGCTGGTATCTTTTGCTGCATATTTGCTGCTGGATTAATCAATGCCAAGCAAAAAAACATATGTAAAACCAGTCTTAAAACATCTTTGCTTTAAAAGCAAAGATAATACTTCCAGAATACTTCACATATTATGTGAACTATACAATGGCCTCCTTTTTTCTCTCCAATAAAGTATTCAGACAAAGATACTTGAGTTGATGGAAATATGTTCCACACCCAGAAACAGTTTAAGAATTAATCTCAATGTCTTCTCTTAAAATAATCCACAATGACCATAATACGTATAATATTTCTGATGCAGATTAAATATTAAGAGGCCACAGATTTTTCTTCCTTTCCAAGCAAACTTTTTAAGATCTGTAAAAGTCCAATATGAATGAAAAACTGTCCAATGCAAAAGAGAAGAATTCCTCAGCACCTTCTCAAAATACCAGCTTTCAAAACTCTTTGTTTTACTTCATCAAAGCTGTTGCCTGCACCTTCTTGCTTCAAGCTTCTCAGGTGATTGATTGCCGAAAACTTGGCGACTGTTGTTTAACTTTAGAAATATTCAGAATTCCAAAACACACCTAGCAACTGCTAGGAATACTCAACTGCTGAGAATATAAAAACTGTGTATTTTTTTAGTCTGCATCTGATGAAGTACTTTAAATGAAAACATATTTGTGGAGTTTGTTAAGAAATGTTAATGTGGTTTGGTTTGTTGGAATAAAGCTGTTTTTTATTCATTTTCTGGCTGGATTTCCCTTCTTTGGGTACCTTGGACATTTTACTAGTGATTTTTGGTAGCTTGGCATGCTTTTTTACATTTATAGATTTTTAGCTACCAACTCTCCTTTGAAGCAGGAGATATAATGGGTAACCTTACTTCAATGTTTACATCATCTGATTGATGGCACTTTCATCAACTCCCAAATCTTCAATGAGAATTCACAAAAATGTATAAAAATGATCAAAACTGTTGATAATTGAGTAAGAGTCTTCAGGAGGGTTACCTCCTTGTACCCTCTTACTCTATTGATATAATTACAGTAACTCGGAGATTGTGCAGTCTCAGAGGTAAAGAAAAGCTTGGCTGTTAAAAAAAACAGTTACTCCCTTATTCATAAAATTACATGATTCTGTGATTTCATACTTTGTATATTTATGCTGGTCTTTTGAAAAAAATGATATAAACATAAGGGAACAAGGGAAATGCCATTAACAATATATCAGGTACTCCTTAATCCCAAGCATGGAATATGTCTTTCCCACTTACAACAGTAATTCTCACCAATGCACAAAAAATGCAGCCACTTCAGAAGAAAACTAGGAGATTTAAAAATCCTAAATCAAAGAGTATGCTGTATAGGCACATTATTGGCTACTTATCAATTTAGCAATGGTCAAGCTTCCTTATCTGTATGATGTTATATATAAAGTACTAAACCTTCACCATTGTGGGTCTATGTTAAAACTGTAAGGTGTACAACATTTGTCTTGGATAACCCAGTGACATTGGTGATCCCTCATCATTGTTGGAAATGGACAGCAAGGCTTGCAAAAAATCATCTTCAATCAGTGCTACAAATTCCTGATGAAGGCCTGAGAAAAAAAACCCAGACAGGAACAGAAGTTACTACAGTCTTGAAGCAGCAGCTACCTCCATTAATACACTGCTATCATCCCAAGTCATTGGAGAGTTAGGAACATGTCTTAAAGATAAAAACATGAAAGCTCCACCTCTAAAGACTCACATAAATATAGATCACATGTTCAAGATGAATGGAAGTTGGGTACAAAAGAAAAAGCAAAGAAATCCGCTCTCCAAGCTGGTCTAGTTTTAATAAGAGATCATGGTTTGGTTTATATTTAGGGTCACAAAAGGACAAGAGGACAAGAACTGGCATGCAAAACACAAATCCAAAAGTGATCTGTGCAACTATAAACAATTAAAACACCAAATATACCTGATTCTAGTCAGCAAAGAGTTAATCATATGCCACATGGCCCAGAAGGGGCTTCCTGCATATTTATAATTCATTCTGAAAACCTCTTTGCATTGGTTTGAGATATTATGGTTATAAGAAATCATAAACATTTTAGGGAGTTCAAAGCTACTGAGACTTGTAATTATTACACCTCACCACTTCTTTTTCTAGATTGTACCTCCCCTTTAAAGAACAGCTAGGTCAGTCAAGGCTGGGGTGAATTAAATACCCATTCAATTATCTAGATTCTGTTTGAAGGATGATAGTGTATCACACTGCTTTATTTGTAAGGGTAGTCTATTCCAGAGGTGACGTAGAGACCAAGTAGTGAATCTGCCTCTTCACTTTGTTTTATGAATCTACTCATGCAGGTTTACATGTCTTGTTCTGGTACTGGTGGAATTGTTAGATTTGTGAAGGTATGGGAGATCCTGAACATTTGGGTCACTGACTGCTCAGACAGCAAAGCACAGTTGACTGCTCAGACGGCGAGGCACAGGCTTGTTATTATAGCTCTTCTGAGGAGCCTATAAGAAATAGAAAAATTAGACTGACAGTGTTTCTACTCTTTTCTGGTATCTTATGGATTCTAAACCTGTGACCATCTTCTCTTGGGTATTTCCAACTGTTTGAAACATCTGGAGAGCTACAGCCCAGATGAGGGCATTGTATTATATAATTGATTTGGTCAGAGCTAAATAGGAAAGCCACCGACATCTTTAGCTTTGGATTAATTCACTTGGTAATAAGCTGCATCAAGAAGAAAGTAAAAGGATTTCATGGCAACTGTTACTACAAGGTAATCAAAAAGAGGGAATTATCAACCCAGGTTTCTAAGTACATCTTCATTATGAAGTAGAATATTGTCAGTGCTATATGTTGGGGGAATGGCATGTCTGTCAAATGCAACAATGGTGTACTTTTTGCATTTGATTTAAGCCCATTTTCAATACATGAGGCATTTATAAGTCTTGGTCAAATCATACTATTTAATCAAGATATGGTGGGAGGCTGACATAATGGTTAAGGGGTTTACCTTGCAGACAGAAGGTGAAGTGTTTGATTCTCACATGGGGTAACTAGTTAGGCTTAAAATAGCCTGCAAGGGTGGTTACCCTAGTACTAATCTATCTGTGAACCTATGATTGTGAACACAGTATGACCAATGGCAGCAGCTTGCGTTATCATTTTTAATAAGTTTACCAGGTTCATTAGAGAGGATCTACCTTTTACCAAACTAAATTGCTACTTATCTACCCTGTTGAGATTTTTAATTACTGTGTTAATCAAGTCTGCTGTAATCTGTTCCATGGCTTTGCAAATGAGACTGAATAGGTTGAACAGCGTATTTTTGGGGGGTTGGTAGTTGGCCACCTTGATTGAGAGACATCACCAGTGCTGCATTCCATACTTTCAGGACTAAACCTGTAGCCAAGCTTAGGTTAAATGCTTTACAGAGAAGTTCTACCATGGCATGTTTAATAATACTATTTAATAAACAGTCTGGTATGTTAGCTGGTCCCAGGGAAGAAGTGTTCTTAGTTTTGACAGCACTTTCAGTACATGTTTTTTAATAATGATTGGGGTGGGGTTGAGAGATATCATGGGACTTTGGATAGTCATCTCAGGAGAGAAATCTGCACTTAATGTATTGGTTAGTATATTGGCAATGTCCACCAGCTCTGAGTAAGTTTTGCTATTTAGTACAAGCTGTGTACATTGCTGTGTGTTGCTTTTTATTTTGCTAACATAACTAAAGAAGTATCTGTAATTGTCCTTGGCTTCAGATTGCAACCCGAGCTCATGGATTGCCTCAGTAGACCTAACAGTCTTTTTTAAATTCTTTGCCAATTTCCTAATATTTTCCTTGGCTTGTGTGCCTTTAGATCTGTTGTATACTCTAATGATTTTTTTTCCTTCTACTGTAGATTTTATTTACATTGATAAATCACCAGGGTAGTTCGGTTTTAAGTCTCTCACTGTATTATTAAATGTTCACAATGTTGAACGAATTTTACACCAGTAAAGTAATCAAAACTGCCAGCCTTAAGTCCATGTGGGACTGTGAACAGTAGGGATCAGGAAAGTTTTACTTTCCCTACTGTACAGCAATTTCTATGTTGGTATATATATATAATTAGTAGGAAGTGCAGGGGGACTTGCGCCCCCGCAAAAAAGTAAGTGGTTTGTTTTTTGATTTTTTGGAATCGGTATTTAGCCTTTCAACATTTCTGTACTTTCGTGTTTCGTGGTACATATATATATATATATATATATATATATATATCTATCTATCTATATATATATATATATATATATATATATATATATATATATGTATCTTTCTTTAATGTTTGCAGCTGCCTTTTATTATCTTTCAAAAGTATGTTGTTCTCTTGCAAGACAGAGAAGGTAGGCATGTTTTCTTAAAATAACTTAATGCCTTACAGATAGAAATAAGAGTTGCTTCCCTTTTTCATTAGATTTCACTCTCTGTTTTATATTATTGAAAAGCAGGGTCAGATTTTTAGGAGTAGTCTGAGTTATATCCATTACTGGGCCATAGCTTTAAGGAATGCAGCTGGTTACTATGATTATATATCAAGCTTATCTAGAGTGTTAGACCTGTATATAACTAGTAATGTGATTAATTGGAAATTTTTACAAACTATGCACAGATCCTTGGCTGTTGTACATACCCATGATGCGGGCTATTATCTGTAACTGTATAAGCTGTGTTTATGATGTTCCATAGTATAGTGGTTATCACATTTGCTTCAAACACAGAATGTTTTGGGTTCAAGAAGCAGCTATTCTTTGAGGGGCAGGTGGGCTTAATGGTTAAGATCTCCACCTCATAGACACAAGGTACAGGAATTAGTTCTGACTGTGGGTTATTGGCTAGGCATAAAATGTTTTTTCAGGGCAGTTAGTCTAATATTCTCCTGTAAACCTATGAGATACTAAACTAAAAACATGGTTAACAGACTGATTATCATGTGCTACGTTACCCCTTAGGTATGTAAAGTCTCTTGTTTCACTGTTAGTGGATGTGCTAGAAACAAAGCCAGAAATGTGCTAAGCCCATTACAGTCTTAATTTCTTGAGGCCAGGTGAATACAAAGCATGCAGTGCACGCTCAACAAAATGATACTGGGGCACATCAGTTTTTGCTTGCTCTTTCATATTAAACCATTTAAGAAAGTGAAGTTTTATAGCAGTTGGAAGAGTTGCCAGAGTGGACTTGCAAATGAATAATAAACTGCATTCTGCAATTGACAGTAAAGTTTTAAAGTTGCTGTACTATATCTGAATACATTTAATGGATGTTTTAAAATAAGTCATCTAAAATTAGAGAAACAAGGGGATATTAGAGAGTAAACAGTTAATATTTTTATGTAGGATTTATCTTGCACTTAGGGCAAGCCTAATGTGTTTTGCCAGTTCTTTTTATTACCTGAATCTGTCTTTTTTACTGATTTTTTCAGTTATTTGCTTAATTACTTTTTTGTATATATATATATATATATATATATATATATATATATATATATATATATATAGGTTCACTTTATAATTTCGAAAAACTGAAGTCCCGAATTTCAGTTACTCTAACTTATAAAGTCGAACATTGAAAATTGCGAAAATGCATAATCGCAAATTTGAATATCTCAAATTTGCGGTTATGGCTTTACAGTGCGTTGTGTGTGGTGTTGTGACTGGCTGGTGTTTCATGTTGTGTATGGATTTAGGTGTGATTTAAGGTAAATAAGTATTTTGTTAGGGTTTTGTGTGGGAGTCTGAGTGTGTGTGAATGTGTTTGTTAGCTGTACATATGGGTTAGGGTAGGCAGGTGAAAGTATGGGTGTGTAAGTGTTGGATGTGTTGATGTTTGTATATGTGTGATGTTTGTGTGTGTGTGCGAGGGGCTGTAGAATTTGTGGGTGTAAGTTTCCTTTCTGTGTGTGTTTGTGTGATCTCGGAGTTGGTATATATAAGTAGGGGGGTGCAGGAGGGCTTGCCCCCCTACTTACATGTAGTTTAGGTTTATTTGTCTGTGTTTTTGTGTTTTTGTTTGTTTTGTTTGTTGTGGTTTGGGTTTGATGATGTATGTGTTGTGTGGTGTATGGTGTGCTTCTGTTCATAATTTTGTGTTTCGTGATTGTGTAGTTTCGGGATTTAGGCCGTTCGACTTTATGGTTTTGAAAAACTGAAATTTGGGATTTCAGTTTTTCGAAATTATAAAGTGAATCCATATACATACGTATATATATTTGTATTTTACTGCTATCATCTTATTTTTTTTCTTGCTTAGTTGTACTATGGAACATTTCTCCTTGGACCTCCACTAAAAAAGGGATTTAGCTCAGTCAGACTATCCAGGTCAACAAATGTCGAATAAATAAATAAATAAATAAATAAATACAGAGTTATCTGTCTCTGCATATAGCCTAAAAACCCACTATATTGTACTGTGAGATGTGCAGTGATTTTGTCTTATGTATTACATGTCTGTCATGTTAAAAAAAATTGCAATGCATATTCAGATGGAACAGGGATGCAAAGTATACCACTAATTCTAGATAGCAGCATTTAGAATAATTGGAATAAGTGAAAATGTATTCATGTTTAAGTACTGCCTGAAGAAGGGCATGAACCTGGTACAACTTATAAGTGTGCACTACCAGTAAAGCAGTTAGACCATGCAAGTGTTAGTCATGGTTCCTTGGTATTACTGTACGTTTTCCTTTTATATGTTCATGCAATTTCTTTATTTTTCTATCAGCTGTATATGTATAATGTAAAGTGAATGTACTGTATGGAGATGTAAATATTAGATTTTGCCTGCCCTTTTCTTGAGGACATAAACCTGTTGAAGTATAATTCTGAAGGGGATAAAATGTATGCCATTGTATTCATATTCCTAGTTTGCTGTTAGTTCACAGTTAGACCTCAAGGTAGGAGTTAAAAAAGGGAATATAACACAATGGAGGTAAATACATGTGTATTTCAGTGTATTGAGAGGGTGCACATAGGAGTTTATAATTTGGAAGGGTGGAGAGAGTCCATGTTTGTGGGCAACATCTCTATTCGCCAAGGCCACTGATGTAATCCACTAGCTAGTCAGTTAGAGCCCTTTAACTCTTACGAGTTTCATAAACATGCCTGGAGATGATTCTAATGTCTTCTGATGGGAAGGTGTATTAGTTGAAAATATAATGATTTGCTAATAATCATATCATTAAAAGGCTAGGAAGATGTTCTCACCTGATAAAAAAGTAAATATTTCAAAATCTAAAAAAGGAAGCTAGCCACTAGATTTATTACAAGAGGTATTACTTAAGTCATAGTATGTTAATTACACAGTTTTAAATCTCAAACTATGAGGAGGCAAGAGGCAGGTGGTTTTGGAAGATGGGTAATTTGGTTAAGGAAAGTATTAGGCAATCTATGTCCTCCAGATGAATAATATCTAGAATATTTCACATAGGGTTTCAAATAATGGAATGCAGATAATGGTGTGCAGAATATGAATTAGTAGGTGGGGACTTTAATACCCATTTGTTAACACACAGTCCCTTTTCAGGGCAATGGTAGGATTACCGGATACACAGTCCCTTTTCAGGGAAACCAGGAGCAATGTCTGGTTTTGTGACTGGCTCAAGGTCACAGAGTAGGCAAATAAGGGCTTTGGGAATCAATCCATATTATCAAAGGAATGACAGCTCACAGGCTTAACCCTCTGCACCAACTGCTAGACACTGTTACATTTGAATTCTATTTAGATAGTTTATATGAGTGAATGGAATTGGGTCAATATTACGGCATTAAAATGCTGTAACAGCGAATACAAAAAGACCGACAGGTATCCAGCGAAATTCATTTCTGCGATTCGCTGAATTCTTGCAGGGCAAAGATGTAGTTGGCCAACTACACAATTTTGCCCTTTTCTCTACTGTAATGTGATCTTGAAGTTGGTATGTTTATTTAGAGAGGTGTGTGGGGCAAAGCCCCCCCACATGGGTGGGTTTGTTTAAGGCAAAATTAGTTTTGTTGCATTGCGGAGAAAGTATTTGTTTGCCTGACAAGTTTTCAGTGAATTGCGGAAATGGATTTCACTGAATACTTGTCGGTCTTTTCATATTCACTGTTACAGCATTTCAACACCATAATATAGACCCAACAGAATTACATGGACATACATTAGCAGGACTGAAACAGACTATTTTATGTGGAGACTAGATTATGTACTATAGAGATGGCACAGAGTAATTAGCACAATACTTTATTAAGGACTTTAGGATCCCAAGTGATTGTATTAGATTTCATTTTAGGTAAACAAAACTTTTTTGAAAAAATGCAATAGAAAGAAATAAGAGACAGATCTATAGCAGGCAATGTTTCAATTATAGCAGAGTTTAATCTATTTGGAGACAAGGACAGAATTGAAAGTTGAGATGGACACAGTATAAATGGAAGGAGAGCTCTGAGTAAAACATCTAAAGTATCTACTTAATGGGTCTGTACATGTTAATCTTTCAGGCTGTTAAGAAATAGGAATGATATGGTGAAATGGTATTAAAATACCCTTAAGGACACATATCATGGGAAAAAGAAGGTGGATATAAGAAAAACAACCTTCAATAGTTAGAAAAATGTTGGAACATGAAATGGAAGAACTTTAGAAAGTTGCCAACAAGGGAAATGTTCTAATATCTAGAGATGCTGTAAAGGAAAACTTCAGTAACTTACTTTGTCCACCATAGTAATCTTTAGTGGGAAAATGTGATTCCCATCCAAATCATACAGCTTGTAGGTTTAATGAGAAAAGTAAGGAGCAATTGTCTGCTGAAGTTGGAACACTGATAGGATAGTCATTTGAATTCTATAGGCCATTTGGGCATCATTTATACTTCTTGATACCAGAACTGCTTTAAAAATGAGTTGAACACTAGTATTGTTTAATTATATTAACAATCAGTTATTTATTTTTGTATGTGTGTTATAATGTGTTTTGTTTTTGGTTGAGTAATCATCTGACAAGTTGTGTTTTATTTAAATAGAAGATGCTGGATAAAGTGTTTTATCTGTGAAGTCTTCATGATAATTGATGAAAGTGCTTATTAAACTCAATTCTGTTTGTTTCCTGTAGCATTTTATTTGCTTTTATACTGCTGATTTTATACTGTCTTTCTATGGACAGTTTTAGAACAGCTGTATCACATTGAGTTGGAGAATGGGTGCCTGATGTAGGGAAGAAGGAGAGACCTTGGACACCTGTATTAGTATGGTGGAAGTTCAGCTGACAATTAAATCTATTTAGTGGGGAAGGTTTACAGCCTGGATGCTTTTCCAACAGACATCTTCAAAAGGAGCGATGTTTAAATTAGTATCAGTGCAAATGAAATAAAAAAATGGTAGGATAGTCATGTCAGTGAATAATGCATGTATTATTGTGTTACTGAAAGGGAAAGATGATGATTGTAAAGCAAGAAATTAAAGAATCAGGCCCTTGTTTACTGTTGATCTGAAGATAATGGCAAAAGTCTTGCTGCATGTTTATGCAGACTCTTGACTAGTGTCAGACAACAAAGTCAAGGTGATTTTCTTTGAAAAATCAACAGAATATTGACAACTGGTAGTCTCTCGCCATTTTTTGCTAAAGCTAGATGAGAAGGAGACAGTGACTGGATTGAATAATTTGATATGAAAGGCATTGGGATGATTATAATGATATTGCCTTTTATTTGTCTTATGATGTAGAAAATTTAATTAAGTGTTCCTGTCGGGTCTATATTATAATTGCGAAAGATGAAAACCAGGAATACAAAAATGTTGACATATAATGAGCGAACTACCAGAAGAGCGAACCACCAGAACAGCAAAAGGCAAAATATCTATAACGGATTTCCCTAACCAACAGCACCATGTAAGTATACCTAAACCAACTACAAAAAAACAATAACAAGACACACTTTTGCAGGGGGGCAAGCCCCTCTGCACCCCCCACACCCCCCTACTTAAATATAACAACTCCGAGATCGCACTACAGTGGGGAAAAGGGTATATACCCTTATCCCCAGAATCGCCCTGCTGGCCAAATAAATCCATTCGATATTTTGCCTTTCGCTGTTTTGGTGGTTCGCTCTTTTGGTAGTTCACTCATTATGTGTCGACGTTTACGTATTCATGGTTTTCGTCTTTCACGATTCTAATATAGACCCGTTCCTGTCATATACAGAGCCTATTATGATGCCCCTACATTTTAATTTTTTTTATAAATGGTATAGTAACATATTTACTTCAAAACTAGATACATGTGATCCCTTTCACTGGGCTTATCTTTCCAATGACAGAAGAAATAACAGAATTCCACAGCACTATGTCACCACTGGGAAATATTTAACCTGAGCAGATCACTTTTTCATATTTCACTAATTATTGCACTTTAATCTCTGTAAATATAGATAGTTCAGTTCTGATATTTTTCTACTCTTTCATTGTTTTGAGACAGTTTTTGGCTTAGCCTAAAATAAAGGATAATTGTTATGGCACTGGTAAGTCAGGGAATGAGAAAAGGAGTTATAATGAATATATATGAGGTATCTTTCTAAAAGTATTTGGACCAGTAACTTACTATACCCCTTTTGCATTGCATTAAACTGAATGAATTAGAATTTGGAATGATGATTCTGTATTTTCTATGGAGTGGAAAACATAAAGTCATAGCATTCCTTTAGTAGAATCACATTTGTAAGAGTTGTTCATAGGCTCATAGGTGTACTAGGCTAATGGCCCTGGAGCCTTTAGAAGCCTAGCCCATGGAAGTGCCTTGGCATTGTGCCACCCAACATTAGTTCCCAGTGCATCTATCAAGTAGAGCCACTGGAGTGATCCCCGGGGTGAACTTTCTATTACCCATGCACTCATCAAGATTCTTCTTGAAGAGGAACAGCGAGGTGCTCTGCTTGACATGTATGGGAAGTCTATTCCAGGGCATGAGCAGTCTCTGGGTGAGGAACCTGTCCCTCCACCATGTTCTGTTGATTGTGGTAATAAGGTTGAGGTCTCTAGAGCATGTGGTGCGTAGGGATTGAGATTTCTTTAGCTGTAGAATTTCTAACAGAGCTGGGTCAGGCATTGCTTTGTAAGTCAAGCAGAGATCGCCTCTAAGTAGGTGATATGAGACAGAGAATAGCTTGAGTCTTTTGAGTCTGTCCATGTAAGACATGTGTTTAATGCCTAGGATCCTCTTTGTGGGGTATTGCTTTGGCCTCTCCAGCTGTTGCAGGTGTCTAGTGAAGTATATGCCAAATGGGGCATTATACTCAATAATTGGTCTAATGAGGGAAGAGTACAGAGAGATGATGACCTCTTTCTTCCTGGATGCAAAACCCTTGGTAATGAGAGGTGCCACACAGAAGGACTTTCTAACCACAGTGGGAATATGGTGGTTGAAGGAGAGGTTGCTGTCAGCTGGCATCCCCAGATCTCTTATAATGCCCTCAGTGTTTAGTGGGCTCCCATTGATGTGGTAATTAGTGGAAACTGAGTTTTTTCCAAAGGGGATGATGACACATTTTTTGGCATTAATCTTAAGGCCATGTTTTCGACACCAGTCATTGGTCTCAGTGAGGCCTTTCTGTAGGATGTCTGCATCACTTGGGGAGTTAATAATGGCTCCCAGCTTGCAGTTGTCTGTGAACTTGGTCAGCCAGAGTCCCTTTGTGTTGGCCTGGACTTCTGAAAAGCATATGCTGAACAGGAGAGAACCCAGGACCAATCCCTGTGGGACTTCACTTGTGACTGGTCATCAGTCTGGCTTGGAGTGTACTACTTTCCCACTGTGTGTTCTACCTGTGAACCAATTTGCAACCCACCTAGTGATATAGGGGTTGATGCCTAGTTTGGTGAATTTATCAATAATTCCCATGTGAAAAATGGTATCAAATGCATTGGCTACATTGAGGTAGGCTGTATGCACTGCCTTAACTTCATCCACAGCCCTAGTGACTGACTCAAAGAAGTCAACCAGGTTGAGCAGGCATGATCTCCCTTTCACAAAGCTAAATTGCGTGGGGTCTAGAGTTTGGAGATTTCCTATATTTTTGTTAATCAGGTCCATAATGATGCGCTCCATAGTGTTACATATCAGACTTGTCAGGCTAATGGAGCAATAATTCCCAGGGTCTGTAGTTGCTTCCTCTGTAGCAGTAGCACCGTTCAGTAGGGACAAAGCCTGAGGTGAGGCTGTGACTGAACAGGGTACACAGATGTGGTGCCAGTTCACTTTTTAGTTCATGTAGAACACAGCCAGGGATATTATCGGGTCCCATAGAAGCTGTATTCTTGTCAATGGACAATGCAGCTTTAACCTGTGCTGAGGTAATGCTGGGTGCCTGGCATTCTTCCGGTTTTGTGATTGGTCCTTTGGGGGGGGGGGTAAAGTTGGCGCTGAATCTGTTGGCCAGTATGTTGGCAATATCTGTTGGCTCAGTATAGGAGGTACCATTGTGCAATAACTCAGAGCAAATCTGGGTATTGCCGTGGAGGTTCTTGATATAACTATAGAAGGCTTTGTGATTGTTTTCAGTGTCTGTTGCAATTCTGCCCTCATAGCTGGCTTTAGAGGATTTGATGAGGGGTCTCAACTTTTTGTTCAGACTAATAAGGGAGTTTTTCCAGTCTTGGGACTTCACCTTTTTCTGCAACAGTTTCTTCCTTCTGTTGTAGAGTATATTAATGGCAGGGGACCACCAGATTGGCTTCCTTTTGTTGGAGGGGAGCGTTCATACAGGGCATTGGTGTATGATTCGGCAGTCATGCAGCTATTTTTCATTGGCATGTGTGCCATGAAGTTAGCCACCTCTGTTTTTAGGAGCCCAAAGTCAGCTTTGTAGAAGTTTTTCAAGGTGGTTACCTTTGCAGGGGGTGTGGGTGAGATGTGGATTTCCATGGTAATTAGTTTATGGTCAGATCTGACCAGGGAGGGATTGACTACTGGTGTAGAGCAACGGTTGCCCATGTTAGTAATAACTATGTCAAGGATGTTGCTTCCTCTAGTGGGGGTCAGAATGAGCTGGTCCAGGGCATTGGAATTGATGAATTCCAGGAAATGTTAGGCCAGTGTATTGGTGCTTGAGTAGTTCTCCCAGTTGTGATTGGTCCATTGGATGTACTAAGGCTTTATCCACCCGGTCAACTTGTCTGATGTATTTAAGCGGATATTGGATTGTATATTACATATAAATTGGTAAGTAGAATCTCCAAAGTCAGACCTTATGCTGTCACTGATTTAACAATATGGAGTCTACCTTATTTTGCAGTGTGTTTGATAGGCTTAACTTTTACCCTGTTAATTAGTTTACATAATGAAACTTTTAGTCAATTAGATGCCTTTGACAAAGATGAAAGGGATATTTGGCATGTCTGGAGTGCTGCATTAATAAGACTAGGACATATCACGTTGGATAACTTAATAATTTCAGATATAAGGGCCCATCCTGAAATTGTGCATAGTCAGGTCAGAGAAAGATATATTGCTTTGAAAGAAATTCAAGGTGAAATTAATGCAAAGCTTTGAACCAGGTGTTTGAATTGAGTCAAACAGGTGTGCAGAGGAGCTTCAATAATTGATCTTTGGAGTCAGAATAATGGGCTATTTCAATGTCTCAGTTGCTTAATCTTTGTAAACCTAGAGCTCCCTGGAATAAATAGAAGTATCAGCAGTATGGTAAAACCATAGGCTCTTGTCAAATTTGGAAGGAGAAGTAATTTATTGAGGACATGTTCAATTGAAAAGCTAAAGTTAGCATGCATGTATGCATGCAGAAAAAATGGGAAACTAAAGATCAGATTGTCCTTTTGCAGACTGCGTTGGCAGAAGTTGTGGAAATGGTTAGAAATGTAAGAATGTGGCCACAAATTGTGGGTAAAACTATGCAAATAATATATAGATGGCATGTAATGCCAGTCTTGTTAAATGGTCAAGGCAGGAAAGCTGATGATGGTGTTAAAGGTGTGATATATAAGCAGTAGATTATCTATATATACTTTGTATTTTGCAAACCAATGACTTTTTGTATCACAATCCTGCATATAGTGGTGAATGAGACTCATCCATGGAAAACAGGGAATTTGAGTTTAAATCACATTATATTCAGTACCTAAATCCCTTCTGTCAAGAAAATGGAAAATTAAGTGTAATACGCCCATTCTTAATACAAGACTAGACATAATCTTGAACTCAAAAATAGTATGTAGAATTAAGAAATATTATATGAGCAAGGAAAAAAATAAATATTAATGTATGATTGGAAAACAACCTTAGAATTTTATTAGATAACTTTTAACTTGACCTATAAGTACATGTATGCTGTACTGCTTTACAGCCCAGTCTAAAGATGAAGTAGTTGCTTTTCCTTGTACTATTGCTTTATTGTTGTTAGTTCTGCAGCTTTATTATGGTTATATGCTTATTAAACTTTCAATAAAATTATCTAAATAAAAAGTGATCCTATGCTGCTATTTGATTGCCAGTCTGTCAACTGAGCAGCACACGCAAAGCATGAATTCAGTAATGAAAGTCACTGTTAGATGTCTTATACATGCAGGTAAATACTGGAGGTTCAAACGAAATACCATATATGGAATACCCACAAAAGGAAAATAATACTTGGGGTCATGGGATAATACGCTGACAACAACAAGGAAGTATGCTTCTAGGTTTTGTCAGGTTGTGTTACTGTATCCCCAAATGCTACCTTCGGTTTTTGGACTTCTAGTATAACTTTTTTTGCAGTAGCTGCATATTATCATCAGGCACCCTCCTTTGATGATGTCATTATCAGTTTTATGCATATTTTGGGATATCTTGGTGATGAAGTGCCCATTGATTGGCAGCCCTGGGTCCATTACAAATGACATCATTTGAAGATAATGTTGTTTCAGACTTGCTGATACTCTGTTCAGTAACTTTTCAACAGTAAAGATGATATTCTGCATTTTAGAAAACCTCAGCAATTTCAACTAAATAATTTCCCTCACTAAAATATTACTCCCATTCTTCAGGTATTACCCACTCATTTTCATTGTTTATATGTAGCTCTATATGAGCAATTAATTGAATTCTTCAGTCTGTATGGCCTCATGTGATTTATATGGATTCCGCCATGCTGTTCTTTCCTCTCCTTGTAGGTGACTCTCTAGCTAGTAAGGTTGCTTCATTAATACTTGTTCAGCACTGAAATAGGTGCCTACTGCATGAATGCTATCTCTTCATCGTTGATGACTTTAGTGTTTTCACATAATGTTCATGCAAAAGGCAAGATTACAGTTCACTATAATTACTTCCCTGATGCACTTGACACCTACATGAATCAAACTGTGTATGCGTGTTATTTTTTTTTTTGCCCAGTTTGCATTATGAATTTCCAGTATTCCTTTTAATGTATAACTGTTTTACACACATTTTTTCATTAAATGGGCATTTTGGATTTTCTACCATCATTTGTGTAATTTTAATCTGTCCTTCTCATTATCTGCAATATTTCTCACATCTTGTTTCCTCTTTTTAGCATGGTGTTGAATAAACTAGCTTTATAATTTGAAATGGTTATGTGTGACTTGACAGAATTTGCTCTTTTATTATTTCAAAGAGAATAAATATAAACACAGTATGTCATGTAGAAATTAAGCATCCTATATCAATAAATCAACCATCTTTCTTAAAGACTCATGTTTGTGCATGTGTGTGTGTGTGTGTGTGTGTGTGTGTGTGTGTGTGTGTGTGTGTGTGTGCATGTGTGCATGTGTGTGTGTGTGTGTGTGTGTGTGTGTGAGTGTGTCTGACTATCTAGTAGGTCTAAGCAGGTGTACTACATGGTACCTGATTAATACTTTCATCAATCATACCGTATGTACATTATTCTCTAACTGCATTATTTTTCATTTGTATTATTCACGCATGTGCTTCAATAAGAACAGAGATGCAATTGCTATTTATCTGTGCATATGTTAAAAAGGCATCTCTAAATATAGTATCAAAACATATGGATAAATTCCCTCAAGGGTAAAGTACCATGGACAAATATGTTTTGATTAATAACTTTAATTGTTAAAAAATACATAATTGAAGTACACATGATAATTATGACACAATAATTTTCCTAAAGATTACCAGGCAGAGCAAGAATTTATCTGTTCATGATTCACAATGACTGAAGTATTTCATCTATAAATACTGGTTAATATAACCCTTAATGTGACAAAAAAGACCAAACTTAACCCAGGTAATATTGCCTTATTTTTGCACTGTTTACTTTTTTCTTTACATTCTAAAGTGCAATAGAAAGTAGGATATTTGTAAGTATATTTTTGAGGCAAGTATGAACAATTTTGTTAATAAGTCTTTCGTTATTATAAAGTGTATTTTTGAAAATATCCTTCTTATATAAAGTAAACAATGAAAACAATAATTGTGTCAGGAAAAGTGTGTTCCAGTCATGATTGTAACTAGAGATAAAGAAGCATTCTATTAGGCAGTATGTGTAAGGATGTAAATTACAACACTTGATTATGGAAACAGTAACAGAACCCTCCATAAAACCAGCTGATCTGATTTATTTCCCATTTACCCTTTCATTTATGTTTACTGTGTATGTATGAATGTATGGATAAGTTGTCCTGCCTTTGTCATATAGTGTCTTTATAAGTCTTGGGAGAATAAACAATTTAACATTTTCTTTCTTTCTTTCTTTCTTTCTTTCTTTCTTTCTTTCTTTCTTTCTTTCTTTCTTTCTTTCTTTCTTTCTTTCTTCTTTTCAGGTTATATTAGTCTCAGTGGTTCAACAGAAATGTGATTCAAGTAAGAGAAAGCAAATTACAAAATTCAATATTATACCTTTAAAGCTTAAGAAAACATACTACATTACCAGTGGTGGTGGTGGTGGGGGGGGGGCAGAAATCTCCAATCTTGTTAATTATGTATACATGCTCTGTGAGAGTTGCACCTTGAAGTAAGGACAACATGGCAAGGTACTGCAAGTTGGGACTTGGAACATGCACCCTCCAAATTGCATTTTAATTTTCAGTAGTCTCATGATTGCAGTTCTTTATTTCTTTCTTTCTACTGCAGTGATTCAGGTTACACTTGCTTACCCCATTTTTTTCTCTTTTGCTTTCTTTATATTTTCTTTTCTTTTCTTATCTGACTTTCCTTGATTCATCTGTCCGTGGTCTTCATTCAGTCACTCTTTCTAGTTCCTCCATTCTTCCTTCTTTTATACATTTTATTTGACTTTTATGCTTCCTTCTTTCTTTACTACTAATGTAGGAGAGAGAAAATAATCAGTTACATAAAGTTATAATACATATATATATATATATATATATATATATATATATATATATATATATATATATATACATTTTTATGATGATAGCCTATTCTTTCACCACATGTATTTAGATGGAATTACTTAGTGCATCATACTCAATATTAAAGATTTAATAAATCAATTGTATTTTTAATTATTTACTCATTCTTGACCTGTTTTACCCACTTAGACAAATGGCCTTTTTTTAGGGGGGAGACCAGAGGTAGTATTTATACAATAAGGGGAAATCTGGCCAGGGCATCGGGGATCTTCTCTTAATGTTTTCAGTAGTTGCCATGCAATCTTTTACATCCACCTAAGCTACCACCAACTCAATCATATGTAACCTTGGCTTAATATCTCATGCAAAGACCAGCACATGGAGGAGGGCAGCACTTCCTGAATGCTGCATGGGAGTGTCAGCAATTTGAAAACGAATCAAGTCAACAGTTGAGCCAATACTACTTGCAGCCTTCTAATCTTCAAGCAAAAGGCAACTGCTCTATATTTTGAACCACTGCAACTGCAGTGCTGAAACCTGCCTGAAAATATCAGCTAATGCTTGTTTTGTTTTGCCCTCTCTCTTTCTCTTTGTTTTCTTCTTGGCACTGGTTGTTTGTGCTCTTGTTGCTCATTATTAACTTGTAAATATTGCAGTCTTGTTCCTCCCTCCAGTTTTGCCCACTGTACTGATATAGTGCTGTTATAATCCCTTTTAACTGATGCACACATAAATTGTATCATTCTAATTTGCTACTTCTTTTGTATGGAATCAAAGAAAACATCCAATCTTCCTGCTGAATAGAAACTCCATTCCCTTTCCAAAATGCATTCAGATAAAATTATGCACCCTGTTTTGAATTGTCAATTTCAGTTTTTAATGCATGAATACATCAAGTGGACCTTAATGTGCAAGTACATTTTCTGGGTCTTGAAAGATTTTGATTATTCCTTTTACTCTCCAAGCTACAAACTATTAAACTTATTCTGGTGTAGTCATGACCATTATCTGATTACTGATCCAGAGTTGCTACCTTTACAGATGTCCAAAGGGTGACCTTTATTATAGACCAAACTGCACCCTCAAAGACTTATTTTCATTATATTAATAAAATAAAGGCTTGTCATTGATGATTATTCATTGTTACTCTTGTTTCCTATCATAATAATATATTTTGAATATAATAACATAGATTACTGTAATATTTACATAGATATCAGAATATATATGTTATCCAAAAATATCAGGACATTTAACAGTGATTCATATTTTTCAATGGGTACAATTGCCAAAATCAGGGCTGTTCAGTGAAAAGAGAGCAGGTGATAATTCCAGATGTCTGGTTTGCTACTCTAGATCAGGGCACCAGTTAATGGCACCTTGAATTATATCATGGGAGCATACAGGCAAAGAAGAAATAACAGCTGTCATCCTGTAATAGGAATACTTTCCCAAATACACACTACACCCATACAGACATGCACACAAGGAATATGGATAGATCTGGTACATGACATATGAAGATCTTGTACTGCAGATTTCAGATTACATTTTAAATCCAGTTATGAAGTATATAATATTTCAAGTTTCACACAAGCCAGAACCCTTGGTGAATATTTGACTTAGGTGACAATATTATTTTTCAGACTTGAATGCCTTCAGACAATTTTTGCTACTTATAAAAATATATGTCAAATTTCTAAAAGTAATAAATGTAAATGGTAATGAAACAGAGTACATGTTCTGTGAACAATACAAACAAATGACAATGATTCAGTTATATTCATGTATTCTTAGCAAGAAATGCCATACTGAGACTAAATGTTTGTGTCTGCAAAGGGCTTGGTAAATATGCAAAGTGAACATTGGAGGAGTGTAGTCTTTATTCCTTTGATTCAGTAAACAAATGTCAAATAATTTTATTGATTGCAGTGTATTTGGCATGCACATGGTGTTACATATAAACTGGCCATGCTAGCCATTTTAATACAACACAGTGTTGATAATGCACTTAAAGTTCAAATAATAAATTTCTACTACAGCAAAACAAATGTCAAAAAAACATGATAAACATACTTCTGGGAGCCAGGAAAGCTGAATCAGTAACAATGCAATAAGCTTAAAACAGAGGACTGCAGACACGATTTAAAGTACTAAAGGTAATCAAAAAGGATATTATTAAGTTAAATTTGAAATGAAAATCACTGCTAAGATAAAATAAATATGTGAACATAAATGCTAGCTTTACTTTTTTGGACTAAATAAACTTGCGCTGCATTATGCACCAAGAACTGATTAGAGAATGCATCCACTATAAAACAATACAGAATCATAGGATCATTGACATCATCACATAATAGTCATTAATGAAATGCACAATAAAATGTTATCACAACACATAATAAAACCTTTTAGTGGTCTCTCCATAAATATGGCTTTAATGTTGTGTTGTAATTTTCACCTTGGTTTTTACGGCTTTCTAATCTAAGTTGCCATTCTAGTTCTGCTTGTAATAGTACACTCTTAAAACAGCCTCCCTTTTTACTTTATCTTATTACCTTCAACACTTGAAATTTAAAGCATACATGCTTGAATAGTGCATTTGTTTCAGCATTCCTTCCTTCTGGCATTTGAAAATGGTCTTTAATTCTTGTTCTTAAACAACATTCTGCTTTACCCACATACAAATGTCTATACTTGCAGCTGGATAGGTATACTACACCTTGGCTTTATGTGTAGCAAACTCTTTGAAATAACTTTTACCTGTATTTGGTTGTTTGAATTCATTACCAACACTGATATAATAATACATGAGCTGTATTTTTAATATGCAAAAACAGGGTCAGCAAGGAACAAAAGACAGGCCAAAGACGGCATAATTTGACAAATCTGTGCACACTGGGTCAGAAATGCAAGATGAGAAAGGTGATGGAGTGAAAGGTGATAATGAAGCCATTGTTGAACTAAACACAGAGGAAGTTACTTCACATAATACAATAAATGATAATGTGGAATAAATTTATTTAACAAATTCAGATGGAATTAACACAACCAATAAGGGTTCTTCAGAAGCAGGCTAATGCAATGGTAGTACAAATAATGTATAATGTATAATGCATTTTCCTCTATAAAGGCATAATGAATTTGCATTATACATGGACATGTTTTAGAGAGAAATATTTCTTTTCAACTTTGCATCAACCAACACCAGATATATTAGTCAAATATTAAAGAAAAAGAAGTGAAGTGCATCGTATTACTACAGCACTAAGGTGGATAAATGGGGGATGCTGGGAATGTAAAATGGATAAAAAAATATTGGAGCAATATATTAAAATGGAAGTGTGGTCAAAAATACACAGCAGTAAAACAACAGACAGGAGACAATTTTTGTGCATGAATACAGTCTCTGAAATAAGTAGCAATATTTAAAGTGAATGCAGAATATAGGAATGTTATGCTTCTAGAGCTACTGGACATAAGTACACTTAAAAAGCACATTATCTTGCATAGGAAGTATCTCCAGATAAAGAAGTTAATCATTACACCAACTCCACTCACCTAGATGTTGGAAAACTTGAAAATGAAACTTATTTTTTAACTTCTTTTAGGGAATTTTGGTGATCCCGTGTAAAGGATACTTTGATAAACAAATTAATGAGATAACCTCGTTTTGATGATAGTTTAACTTATCATGTTGATGAAAATAAATAATTTTCCCACAGAAAACAGTGCATTTTAAGGTACATGGTTATACCACTGGCTTTTACAATTGCCATACAAAAACATTTGCAATGCTTGCTTGAATCATTAATTGGTAATTAAGGCTATCTAGCCATAATAATTTTATAAATTAATGTACAATTATATCAGCCTGATTATAGCAAAAAAAAAATAAAAAATAAAAAAATTATGTCTATATGAAGTTGATACATTCTTCTCATTTTTTTAACTGACCCTCGTTTCCAATCACCTCACAGAAAAGTTATGCTTGTTTAATTGTTCTAAACTCTATCTCTATCTATCTATCTATCTATCTATCTATCTATCTATCTATCTATCTATCTATCTATCTATCTATATATCTGCCATGGTCCTGGAAAGGACCAGTTCATCCACTGGTTAGAAAATAAATTAAACTGAATGTTACAGATGACAGGTGTTACTTGATTTTTACAGACTAATTGTTTCTGG
The DNA here is from genome assembly GCF_019279795.1 of Protopterus annectens. Classification (NCBI taxonomy): domain Eukaryota; kingdom Metazoa; phylum Chordata; order Ceratodontiformes; family Protopteridae; genus Protopterus; species Protopterus annectens. The sequence goes on along the minus strand of NC_056729.1, from coordinate 622,919,072 downwards.
GGTATATAATCATGAAAAAAAAAATAAAAGCACTGTGTCCTAAACAAGATGGAAAAGAGACGTGTTATTACTCAAATTAAATAATGAAATTAAAGAAACACTGCATGACTACACACACACACACACACACACACACACACACACACACACACACACACACACACACACACACACACACACACACACACACACACACACGCACACACACACAATACATGAAATATCTTGAAATGCAGATTTAGCAAGTAGGTTTTTGTCCAAATGCCAATTATATGATATCTCAGGTATCAGACAAACTATTCCCATGCACATTCTGTTTATTAGTCACATACACATTTAGCTTAAATGATTGATTATCCTTTGTTTCAGTAATCTGGTGTGATTGCTTATGTTGTCTAATGAATAGTGCTTTATGAAGTTTGTAGATGATCTGTCTGGTAGTTCAGCACAAGCAATTACTGCTATGAACTTCTGATGAGCATCATCATCATGTAACCTTGGGTTTGGTTAAATTGTGTGTATGAACATGCTGAATTCTACTCTATGTACTGTACATGTGTGATAACCCCCAAAGCTCATTAAGAATATATGTGGCCAGCCAAGTGTGTGCAATGAGCAGCAGCCTTGTTATAGTCACAGCAGGGAACTGCAGGAAGAGCATGCTATACTCTCAGGGAAGTTTGAGCAGCAGTAGAGTGAGCGTTGGGTGTGTTTGGTGCAAATCCAAATGCATAGCTGTTGGCAAGAAAAAGATCTGTGTCCACCCAACACAGTTATGAACAGGGCTGGGTCCAGCCTAAGGTGACCTAGACAGCTGCCTAGGGCCTGGTATTGGCTAGGGGGCCTGCCTATAACCATTTGATATGTCCATTACAGCTGCTGAAAATACAATGCTCTGCTTAAAGGTCCACTCAATAATTGCTCTTACTGTTTGCATTGTTCCAGTCTTGGCTGTCTCATTAGCAAATGTTTTTAGACAATGAGTCACAGACATCTGGGAATATGTCTGATTTTGAAAGTCAGAATAATGAGAGAGGGAGATGCAGCTGGATTTTGTAAGCAGCAGAGCATTGTTTAATTCTTTATAGAAGGAAAGTGAATGCAGCAGCTTTAAAAGTGCAAAGTGAATTCTTTTGAATGGATGCAGCAGCAGGTAAAGGTGTGTGCGTGTGTGTGTGTGTGTGTGTGTGTGTGTGTGTGTGTGTGTGTGTGTGTGTGTGTGTGTGTGTGTGTGTGTGTCTTGCTCTAGTTAGAGAGGCTTTCTAGTTAAGTGATTCACTCAGTCACATGGACTCAACCCTGTACCATAGGTAGGGGAGGCAAGAGCCTTAGTCCTGAAAACCAACTGTGAGACCTCCTTTAACAACTACTATATTTTCTTTTTTTGGTAAATCATTGAGTTTCATGCCAATATTTTTGACTATAAATACATTTGTAATCTAGCTTGCTTTTTTTTACAGCTGTACAGGACAGGTGTGAAATGTAGAGTGTTTGGGCTGCCAGACTTTGTCTAGCACTTAGTGCAGATGAGAAAGGCTATGAGTTGTTAAAGAACTACTTCCTGGTTTGATCCCCATCACTTTCCTTTGTATTCTATGTGACTCTGTCCCATGTACTTCAACAGACAGAATCCCTGGGCTGCTCCTCAAAAGGGATACTTGGGTCCAGTGGACTGTAAGCAAATGTGTTACACATTTGTCTTTTGAATTCTGACACCCTCACATATACACTAATTCATATGAATTCCAGCACATCTTTTGTAGTTTAATAGGTTGCCAGATGCATTTTCACTAAATATAAGTTTCAAGGAAAGAGAAGTTTACTGTTTCTAATGCTAAGTCGCTTTTCAGCATGAGAGTGTTTTATTTAGAAAATGGCTGTCAGTGTTCTTTTTTTTCTGTAAAATATAAAATAAAAATTTTAAATAAAATCCAGTTCACTGAGATAAAGAACTGGAAGAAGGAAATAGCATGTACACTGATGGGTTTGAACAATCTTTATGATAACAGGAGAGAGACAGCCAAGTTATGGATATTGGTTCGACTGATTCATTACCCTGCATAGGGCCCCATTTGGTCACAATTTGGCTCTCTTGACTCTAGAGTTGTATGCTGCAACTATAAAGCATTATTAGCGATAAGTAGGTCAGACTTATACTGAGTGATGTCAGATATATGAGTGTTCTACAAGCATGTAAGGTCCTACCCCCCCAAAGAAATACACTATATGCAATAATATTTCTGATTTTTGTATGACTTGTGGGTTGTTGAACAAAAGCTGCTTCAGCATTTACATTGTCTTCAATTATTTTGCTTTATGTGTTCTCCTGAATTAATTCATTCATCGTTAATATGCCTGGATTGTGTAATATCATTTAACTTGTTGCATTTTAGTAATATATTTTTGCAGTGCATTTTGCATTTTAGTAATATATTTTTGCAGTACCTTCTTTATAGCTTCCAGCAAGTGCAAAACAGTTGTTGTCAGGTCATACAGTATGCACTATTTGAAGTGATGATCAGAACCATCTGGTCTTCATTATCCATTATGTAGTCATGTTACATATTACTGCAATGCAGCCTTCTCAACAAAATTGGACTGTAAAGGATTTTAGCATCTAGTTAAAACACAGTTGCTCTGGCAGTTAGCACTGACAACTAAAGGTCTGATTTATCAATAAGCTGCTTCCTGTGGCAAGAGTGCAGGGTTTAAATCTTTCCATCTTCATTTACTTCTGTGTGACAATGAGCAAGTCATTTAACCAGACAGTATATTGGAGCAATTATGAACTTGTGCTAGGCTCCGTAGCAGTCTCCAGGACTGCATGCCTAGAAACTATGACTCTGTTGTTGTTCTTTGCTAGTCATTCCATATTACATAACTGATCTAGATCAGGAAATGTTATTGCAATTTCCAGAGCATGCCAATGTTTTAGTGTAACACAGGCAATTCATTCTTTAAAGGCAGCAGACACTGCACTGGTAGCTGAAGTACTGGAATGTAAGCTTGCTTTCTGCAGCAACCTCTGGATTAGCAATAGTTGTCTTAAATGTGGAGTAATTCAGATGATGTTCACTTCTGTAGAGATTGTGCATTTGTTATTATGTGTTTAATATTTCTTATGGTCTCCTAAATAGTCTTCTATTTAAAGTGTGCTACACATGGCTGGATCCTTTGGTATGATGGTAGTGATCTTTATATAACTTAATGCAGTTTATCCAAAGTACCAATAAAATACATGTAATTTATTTCTTCATAACAGTAAGAGCTGTGCACAGTCAACAACGTGGCTGTAACTGCTGGTGGGGGTGGTGAGCTCTCTTGAGATGATGGTACCTATGCTCTTATCATCTGTTCATTTTTAAACAGCCTTTAATCTGGCTTTGCAGGATTAGTGTGCAAGTATATGTGTGTGTGTGTGTGTGTGTGTGTGTGTGTGTGTGTGTGTGTGTGTGTGTGTGTGTGTGTGTGTGTGTGTGTGTGTGTGTGAATTAAGTTGAAATACTTTGGCTACTGTGTTTGTGTGAAACAATTTTGAAATATGTTACTTTGGTCATTATAATTAATTCTTTGACAGAGAAATCTGAAAAGGGTACAGTCAACAATGCAGCTATACTTGCAAGATTGGGGATGTCTGTGGATAAAAATGGCTGACACTGCTGAGCTGATAGTTAAAATGTCATTAGTCTGTCTTTGCAGGACTAGCTTGCATTTGTTTAAAGCAAATGGGAATACTTTATTGTGGCCATTTTATTACAATCAGACATGTGATGTGTACACAGTCCCATTTTTATTACAATCAGACATGTGATATGTACACAGTCAATAAAGTGGCCATAGTTTCTGAGTATAGATAGTGGATTATAAAGACAGTAGTTTGATTGGCCTTTTTTGATTGAAATGTTCTGAAATGGATACTTTTGTCATTGGTTCATGCATTTTGTTTCACTTCTTATTGGAAAAATATATTCAAAACAATTATTTAAAAACTCACTCCTAGCAAATTGTGTTGTATTAAACAAGGAATATATATTTTAAAACAATTGGGAAGGTGAATAAAGAACACATACATTTATGAATGGTCTTAAAAATGTGTAAGGAGAGGCCCATTGTTTGAAACAGCTAGGGCCCAATGTATGCTTGATCCACCACTAGCCAGGCACATTTTCAATGAGTGTACGTTTTAATGGAAGAGAAGCTTACTGTTGCTCATTCTAAGTCAGTTTTCAATGTGAGGTCATCAGTGTTTGTGCTATTAAATTATATTAAGATCTCTGTAATCATTGCATGCTAACAGTTCTGATCACTGGAAAAAGGCAGCCAAGTAATGAGACACTGGAATGTCTGCTGGGATCCCATTTGACCATGTTCCAGTTCTGGTCATGAAGTTTGAGTGCTGCTCTATTTTCGTAACCCAAGGAGGGATACATGCAGAGTAGATACTTGTGGAAGTATGATTAATGTAGGAGGGTAGAGGAAGAAATAGAAAGAAACACATAACATAGACAAGACTGCAAAAGGAGGTGGTGACACAATCTGGGATGAAGCCCTCTGACATCAGTCTCAAGCAACTAAGGATAAAAATGTAAATAAATAAATAAATAAATAAATAACATATTATGGCAGGGTACAAACAAGTAACAAGATATATTGACCAAAAGCACTGTACCTGCACTATAATTCAAATGTCAGGAAACAAGCACTCTACAGTAGCTATCAAGACATCTCCCTATTGAAATGTTGGCATTAGAAGTTCCAAGTGCCAAAAAGTTGGAAAAAACCCTGAAAACACAGGAGAAGAACACATCTCCAAAATCACTATTTTTCTTAAAACTTCTTTTTGCAGGGGGGCAAGCCCTCTGCATCAGCCTCCCCACCCCCAATCTTGTACATTCTGACTCTGAAGTTTTCATACCAAAAGGAAAAGGGAATATTTTGAGAAATGGTATCTCAGATTTTGTATATGTAAGTCCTTTCTTTCAGCCATTCAGTCTCTGTGTTTCTGGATTCTGTCTAGTGGGTCCTGATATTCCAAATGGCTACCATTATGCCTGCAATACAGACCTTTATTTAAACTGTTCAAAACACTTAATTTACTGGTTAACTATAGAATCAGTTGTATCGAAGGTGTCAGTGAAGCACATAGTAGGTTACTGTTACACACTTGCAGAAAGACAGAATAAACAACAGTGAATACATTCAACCTTATGGGGACTTAAACCTTCGGCCTTCTCCACTTAAACTCTACATAACACTTCACTTACAGGCTGAGCTATGTAAGCAGCTACACTAAAAGCATCAGATTTATCGTATGTTGTTCATTCAGACTGCCACATAATAACGCTAAGCTCATTTGCACATGTGTTGCCATTTGAGGTCATTTACATAGTATGTGATAGGAACTGTACTTAATCATTGCTGTGCAATGGCAGTTCTGTCCTGAAATGATATACATGGGCATCAACAGTGCTCTTTACAGCCTGTTGTGTGCAGCATGATCACAAAAGATATGTGATTTGGAAGTCCTAAATGGGTATGTGTGAGACATCTTTATTTTTTGACCAGAGTAGAGGTAGGAAATGGCTATATATGAACAAGATAAAAAGTGTAGGTAAACAGATGGTGAGAAACTAAGAAATAAGCAGAATGGAGGTGGAGAAAATTGAGTATTTTTTTTCTTTTATGTGGGACAGGTGCCTGTTATTCAAGTATACTGAGAAGGAAAGTTGTGGTACACTTAAACATAATATACATGATGGACCAAAAACACTTCTCAGTTTAACAGTTGAGAGGGGGACATGAAGCAACAACCACCTTCATATGAATTTTGACAGATAGAGGATTAATGTGATGACCTGCGTAGACAAATCAACATGTGTCTTTATTCTGAGATGCAGTAATGATGAGAGACAAATGTATATATGCAAAGAAAACATGCTGTTCAACAGACTATATGCAAGCAAACAACTATACTGACAAACATTCACCCAACCAATAATGATGATCATGCATACATATTTGCAAGAGGAATGCAAGGCAAATGTAAGAGGATTAGGTTATGTAGTGAGGGGAAGACAGACATGACAGAGTGTGTGGTAACACAATGAGGGGAGTGCTGTATAACGATGAAGGAGACATCTGACAAACAGAAGAAAGACTATGGTGAGGAGGGAAATGAATAACTAACAGGAGTGGGCAGAGATTTAAATGGGAGGGAAACACCAGGATTGGGATAAGATAGGGTGTTCACAGTTGCAATTTCTCAGCTGAGACCAATGGGAGATTACTTGTCACCCTGAGTTCTATCATCAGTGGGCTCTGTCTCAGATTGTGGAGACAGTGTTTGTCAAGGATGTGACACAATAAGTCATCAAAGAAGGTTCTCCATTTGGCCAAGGTATGTGTATGTCAACCTCCTGTGAAGGATCTTACACACAATATCTGTCAGCAGCGGGTGTGTGACAAATGTGTCACCTCCACTAACACTAACACTGGCAGGCACAACCATATTAACAATCAATGCATGACTACCTGAAGCAGCTGGTACAAACAGGGCAGGAGGTGTGGAGGCAATTGTGGCAGGTTGATCCCCATATTTACTGGGTGCTTCTTGTGGTGGTTGTGGCACTGCTGCTGCCACCAGTGGGACAGCCAACAGACCTTGCCTTTGAGATGAGTACAGGTCATTTTCCTGCAGCATATAGAAGTAAAATACATGTAATGAAACAAAATAATGAACATAATAAATGTATGTAAGAAAAGGAATAGTGATGAGAGGGACAGAAATACAAATGCAATGAAAAAACGGAAGCTCATATATATGTTGAGTATGGTGCACTTAAACATAATATACATGATGGACCAAAAACACTTCTCGGCTTAACAGTTGAGAGGGGGACATGAAAAAATAGCCACCTTCATCTGAATTTTGACAGGTAGACGATTAATATGATGAACTGCTTAGACAAATCAACATGTGTCTTTATTCTGAGATGCAGTAATGATGAGAGAGACAAATGTATATATGCAAAGATAACATGCTGCTCAAAGATAACGTTTCACTCACAGACTATATGCACACAAACTGCTATACTGACAAACACTTATCCAACCAGTAATGATGATCATACATACAGATTTGCCCTGTCTAATGCTACAATTATTATAATGAGACAGAAAAATTAAACGTCAATATTTTTTGATAATATATCAACTGGGGAGGGGTGACTGAACCTACAGGCATCTCAATGTGGGAGCACAGCCTTAATTTCCTGACTCACTTTTCCACATATACCAGAGGATGCATGCCCAACCACACTGCTAACACTAAACAGTCATACTGATACCAGTGAGCTATGGCAGAAATGACAAAAGTGTCAGTGGGGTATGAAATATATAGAAACAGTAAAGAGTTAATATTAAAAGCATGACAGTTTAAAGCATATATGCTCACCCCAGTACTTCCTCAGGCACTCTAGTCTTCTGCTGTGTAGCTGCCAATTCATTTCATGTCTTCAGGTGTCTACAGGTGTCTATAGACATAAAAGATCACTATGTACTATTTGTAGATAGCATGCAGTGCCAGTTTAAATGTGTAGCTAACATAAATGTTATTTACATTATGTAAGTAGTTTCTGCTGCTTAATTCTGTCCTTCTATCAGTCAAGAAGGTCAGGACTGAGGCACCTCATGTCATGTTAAGGTGATGGTACTGTTCCCCATGTGTGTAGGATACCAGATGCATGGGTGTTAGGCCTCAATCCTATAATGAGGTCCTTCATAACCCTCATGCAGGAGGCCCTGGCTGTAATCCTGATGAAGGAGATGGAGAAACACGTTTGTCTCCTCCACACACCACCTTTGTGCTGTGAAAGGAGCACTACCCTCTTCTTCTCCAGTTGTAATGCCTCACACTGAAGAATCTCATGGAAAAATGTCAGAGAATTGGTGCCCGAATCAGAACTCATATGCTCCATTGGTTACACACAAATGGGCATCAAAGGGCATCTAATTTGCATGACACATGGCAACCTCAGAAAATATTGGTACTTTATTATTATGGTTCACAACTGCACTTTAAAGTGTGAAACATAGCACCTACACCTCAGTATATTTTATATTGTGAAGAAATCAGGCACTATAAGTCTATTTACAGATGGTTAAATATGGAATTATACTCCTTCCTAAAAGTACAGCCTAGATTGTGTGCTGCCTGCTGGGACTCAGGCTCATGGATGGCATTAAGGAGACTTCTGCATGATGATTAGCAGATTTTCTCATCACCCAGGTTCAGTGATTTAGAAAGAGTAATGAGTTAATCCCTAATTAGCATAATCATCATGCCCTCCCCTGTGAATCCGGCATGATATAATTACAATGAAAGGTAGACAGCTTTATTATGCTATGGAAAAACATAGTCTGATATTTACAAAAAGTGAATTTCTATAGAAAACACAACTTCAGCAAAAATATCTTTGCTTGTATAAGGTTAATTCTACTTTTTTCAAGTCCATTAATTTGTAATACATCTATTTTGAATTAATATTCACCCCTTTGATAAGATGCATGCTTCTCAGTAACTTTAAGTATTTTGGGCAAGGTATATTCAGATGGTAAATGCAAAAGTACAGCAATTGCAGAGCTGCAGGATTGTTAAGCTTGATGGAAGACACAGCCATGAGCACATAATCAGAAGACTGTTTAATACATTTTACTTCTGTGAATAGCACATTGTACATGTCTCAGTAGCTAAAATATTTGTAATAATGACAGCAAAAGGCATGTGATATTGATCAGTTACAATGTTACGGCAGTTTTCTACCAGTATGTGCTCAGTAAACCTAGATGTCTGACATTACTTAAACAGTGTGGAGACAGATTTTAGGCAGAAAAATAATCGTGTTATATATCTAAGGAAGGTACTAATGGTGTTACAGTTTGTGAGTCTCAAGCAGGAACAAGTCTGTTAATTCCACTGCTAGTGTTCTTATGATTTATAACGGCCATGAAGGAACAAAGATGTTAATTCCACTATTTTCTATACCAAAAGAGCAATGCCTGAAAAAGAGGTGAAGCTGCAACACTGTAATGCATCTGCTGAGACATCATCTACATGAAAGGTCAAACTCCCTGTTGTGGAGAATGAGGTGCTACTCCAGCCACTCCATTTCCATGGATGACAGTTCCTTGGCCTCCATGCATCTGACCAACCCTGTCATGACTGCTGTAGGGAAGACATTGTAGCCAATATTAAAGGGCTTGGTGGGCAGGACCATGGTTATGAAATGGTGCACTGCAGGGGCCACTGATATGATATGGAGTGCTTAAGAAAGAGTACAATTTCTGGAATGGGAACATAGTGCAACAGTTAGGGGCCCACCAACTGCACCACCTGTCATGGAGATGAAGGAGTTCCTGTACTCTAAATAGAGTGACCCCTCAATAGAGTCTCAGAGAGAAGTGCCGGATGTCAGGGCAAAGCTGAACAGGCCCTAGAGACAATACATTGCAGATGCCCCAGGAATGTAGGCTTATTTATATATAGCCATACCCACAAGTCCTCTGTTCTCTTTAGTCACTATCAAACTTAATTAAAGTTGCCTGATCGACAAATAACAGGTACATCAGAGTTTCAACATCCATAACAATCTCCACAAGGTATGCACAGTACTTTTATCATGTTTATATTTATAAAACTCTCAGTCACTATCAAACTTAATTAAAGCTTCCTGACCTACAAATAACAGGTACATCAGAGTTTCAACATCCATAACAATCTCCACAAGGTATGCACAGTACTTTTATCATGTTTATATTTATAAAACTCTCAGTCTGGTGTTGGGTCATAATTACACTGGATATGCACAGTACTTTTATCATGTTTATATTTATAAAACTCAGTCACTATTAAACTTAATTAAAGCTGCCTGACCTACAAATAACAGGTACATCAGAGTTTCAACATCCATAACAATCTCCACAAGGTATGCACAGTACTTTTATCGTGTTTATATTTATAAAACTCTCAGTCCCATATATACTTCTGGTGTTGGGTCATAATTACACTGGATAATTTGTGCCTTCATGTATTTACAGGTGAGTCGTTATCCAGCACCAGCAGTGTAGAACTGCCCCCATCTGATGTTAGAGGATCTGCAGTCCTTGATAATGGTGGGGCAGATCAGTTGGCCCTGTCAGGGAGTACAAAAAATGTTGCCACTGCATCTACAGCTCAGACCATGGACACAGCCTATATGTCTGCAGACACACAGGCTACCCACAAATCAAAAAGAGCACAGGTTAATGTGGACATCACTGACCAGGGAAGTGTGATGGCCCCAAGTATAAAGATGCCAACATCTGTCCCTAGCACTCATTGGCAGAGAGGTCCACACAGGAAGGTTAGTAATTATACTTTGTGGGGACATAACTACCTCCCTGCCCTCAGGTTAGTGCATAAGCCACCACAACCATCACAGAGACACAAACTGGTACCACTGCAGCCATGGCAGAGATAGTCAGGATGATACAGGGAATGTGTTTGACCTACAGGAGTGCATGTCCCATTTGTGTGATTATGCAATGTCTTCTCTGGCTCACTTACCATGGGTCGGGGCCATTCATGGAACTGCTCATCTGCTGCATCCACTTCCACATCAACATTTGCTATGAATGAGTCTCCTCCCAGGAGTGGCTGTTCTCATGGTTGTGGCCATTGTTGTAGCATCATGTTTCATAGCAGACATCTCTCAAAGTCACAGAGCACACCAGAAGCTAGCCAGAGTCATGGTATATCCAGTGCAACTCCTGGTAGAGCTAGTGACTGTAGGTGGGAGTATGCAGGGAATGCTGAATCCTCTGCAGTGCATGCCCTGGACTTGTTGAATAGGCCAAGCTGCAGTGCTGCAACTACTTCTGAGCCTGTGTACATGAAGACCAACACTCACTCCACCACATCTCCCAGTACATCCCACTTCATTGACACTAGCCCTTCTCAACATTAAAGGCCCTCCAGAATTATTTCACAAAAATAACACTTTTTACTTTAATACTCCTTAGCACTCACACTATCAAACTACCCTGTAAAAGACATGCACTCCAATGCTCCCTTCCCTAGCTGCACAAATAACTGTGACCTGCCTTTTTGCATTGCCATTTGAATTGCCAATAACTGATGCACAGAGTGGCCAACCTTTGCATGGATAAGCACAGGCTAGTATTGGTTTTGTGTTCCTCATTCTTACTGTAGTGTATGTGTTTAACTCTTGAATACTATGTTCTGAAGGTATGTGCATGTCACTGCCTCTCTACTAGTGCTATGGCATACTGTGCCCTTGTCCATCAACATAATCATCCCCTGCTGCTGGATCCTCTTCTGACTCAGCTTTGATACCTGTTGTGCTGGAAACTGCTACCCTGTAAATGCCCATCCTGTTGTGACAGCTTCATTAGTATCATCATCATCATCTTTTGGCTTTTCCTGTTAGGGGTCGCCACAGCGGATCATCTCTTTCCATTTCTTCCTATCCTCTGCATCTTGCTCTGTCACACCAACCGCCTGCATGTCCTCTCTCACCACGTCCATAAATCTTATCTTAGGCCTTCCTCTTACCTGGCAGCTCCATCCTTAGCATCTTTTTCCCAGTATACCCATCATCCCTCCACAGCACATGTCCAAACCAACGCAATATCGTCTCTCTTGCTTTGTCTCCAAACTGTCCAACATGAGCTGACCCTCTAATATACTGATTCCTAATCATATCCATCCTAGTCACACCGAGTGCAAATCTTAACATCTTTAACTCAGCCACATCCAGCTCTGACTCCTGCCTTTTTGTCAGTGCCACTGTCTCCAACCCATATAACATAGCTGGTCTCACTACCCTCTTGTAGACCTTCCCTTTCACTCTTACTGGTACCCGTCTGTCACAAATCACTCCTGACACTCTTCTCCACCCATTCCACCCTGCCTGTACTCTCTTCTTCACCTCTCTTCCACATTCACCATTACTCTGAACTGTTGATCCCAAGTTCTTAAACTTGTCCACCTTTACCAACTCTACTCCCTGCATCCTCACCATTCCTCTACCCTCCCTCTCATTTACACACATATATTCTGTCTTAGCCCTGCTGACCTTCATTCCTCTGCTCTCTAGAGCATATCTCCACCTCTCCAGAGTCTCCTCAACCTGATTACTACTCTCACTACAGATCACAATGTCATCTGCAAACATCATAGTCCATGGGGCCTCCTGTCTGATCTCATCTGTCAACCTGTCCATCACCATTGCAAATAAGAAAGGACTCAGAGCTGATCCTTGATGTAATCCCACCTCCACCTTAAATGGATCTGTCACTCCCACTGCAGTCCTCACCACTGTCACACTACCCTCGTACATATCCTGTACCACTCTTACATACTTCTCTGCCACTCCCAACTTCCTCATACAATACCACAACTCTTCTCTAGGCACCCTGTCATATGCTTTCTCCAAGTCTACAAAGACACAATGCAACTCCTTCTGACCTTCTCTGTATTTCTCCTATAACACTCTCAGAGCAAACATTGCATCTGTAGTGCTCTTTCCTGGCATGAAGCCATACTGCTGATCACTAATCATCACCTCCCTTCTTAACCTAGCTTCTACTACTCTTTCCCATAACTTCAAGCTGTGACTGATCAATTTTATCCCTCTGTAGTTACTGCAGCTCTGCACATCACTTTTATTCTTAAAGATAGGTACCAAAACACTTTTTCTCCACTCCTCAGGCATCCTCTGACTTTCCAAAATTTCATTAAACAATCTAGTTAAAAATTCCACTGCCATTTCTCCTAAGCACCTCTATGCTTCCATTGGTATGTCATCTGGGCCAACAGCCTTTCCATTCTTCATCCTCTTCATAGCTGTCCTTACTTCCTCCTTGCTAATCTGTTTCACTTCCTGATTCACTATCCCCACATCATCCAACCTTCTCTCTCTCTCATTCTCTTCATTCATCAGCCTCTCAAAATACTCTTTCCATCTACTCAACACACTCTCCTCACTTGTGAGTACGTTTCCCTCACTGTCCTTTATCACCCTTACTTGCTGCACATCTTTCCCAGCTCTGTCCCTCTGTCTAGTCAATCAGTACAAGTCATTTTCTCCCTCTTTAGTGTCCAATCTCTCATACAACTCTCCATACGCCTTATCCTTAGCTTTTGCCACCTCTCTCTTTGCCATGCGCCTCATCTCCTCATACTCATGTCTACTTTCTTCATCTCTTTGACAATCCCACTTCTTCTTCGCCAGCCTCTTCCTCTGTTTACTCTCCTGTACTTCCTCATTCCACCACCAGGTCTCCTTGTCCTCCTTCCTCTGCCCAGATGTCACAACAAGCACCTTTCTAGCAGTCTCCCTTACTAGTTCAGCTGTAGTTACCCAGCTATTCGGTAACTCTCCACTGCCTCCCAGTGCCTGTCTTAACTCTTCCCTAAACTCCACTTCACAATCACCCTTTTTTAACTTCCACCATTTAATCCTTGGCACTGCTTTCACACTCCTCCTCCTCTTCTTGATCACCAACGTTATCCAACAGACCACCATTCTATGCTGCTTAACTACACTTTCCCCTGCCACCACTTTACAGTCTTATATCTCCTTCAGACTGACCCTCCTACATAGGATATAATCCACCTGTGTGCATCTTCCTCCACTCTTGTACGTCACCCTATGCTCCTCCCTCTTCTTAAAATACATATTCACCACAGCCATGTCCATTCTTTTCGCAAAATCCACAATCATCTGACCTTCTGCATTCCTCTCCTTAACACCATACCTACCCATCACTTCCTCATCCCCTCTGTTCACTTCACCAACATGCCCATTAAAGTCCGCTCCAATCATTAGTCTCTCACCCTTGGGTACACTCACCACAGCTTCATCCAACTCACTCCAAAATTTCTCTTTCTCATCCATCGCACACCCAACTTCTGGAGCATATGCACTAACAACATTCATCATTACACCATCAATTTCGAGCTTCATAAACATCACTCTGTCAGACACTCTCTTCATGTCTAAAACACTCTTGGCATATTGTTCCTTTAGTTTAACACCTACCCCATTTCTCCTGCCATCCACACCATGATAGAACAATTTGAACCCATTTCCTAAACACCTGGCCTTACTTCCCTTCCATCTGGTCTCTTGCACGCACAATATATCAACCTTCCTTCTCTCCATCATATCAGCTAGCTCTCTTCCTATACCAGTCATACTGCCAACATTCAAAGTTCCTACCCTCACTGCTACACTCCTAACCTTCCTCCTCTCTTCCTGCCTTCGGGCATGCCTTCACCCTCCTTTTCTCCTTCAGTCAACAGTAGCCCAATTTGAGCCAGCACCCTGTTGGCTAACAGTACTGGTAGCGGTCGTTGTTAACCCGGGCCTCGACCGATCCAGTATGGAAATATGAAATTTTTGTGCCATAAGTGTTGTGGCAGAACTTTTACACCAGATGCCCTTCCTGATGCAACCCTCCCCATTTATCCGGGCTTGGGACCGGCACAAAGAAATGCACTGGCTTGTGCATCCCCAGTGGCTGGGTAATATTGCATAATAATGCACATAAGGACATCATTTTGCTCATTTGCCAAGGTTATATGTTAGGGCACAACCAGATGAATCCAGACAACAAAAGCATGCCTTCAGCAGCCCAAACTGATGCTCAATAATATTTCTTGTCTGAGATTGTGTACGTATGAACTCATGGTCTGTTTGATTTTATGTTCTGAGACAGTGTTAGAAAGCATATTGGACATCACTCTTAATATGTGCTTGTGGGAAGTCACCCCTTGCAAACTGCTGGTACAGGCTACAGGCGTGCCATATGTAGTTTGTTTGTGTCTTTCGGCTTTTCCCGGTTAGGGGTCGCCACAGCGGAACTCCGGTCCGCTAATGATTGGCAGTAGAGTTTTACGTGCTGGCTTGGCGGGCCTAACGCACAACCTTCAACAGTCATGATAATTGCCTGGGTAGCCTGCACATGCACTGTAGACAATACCATAAGTATTAAAGACCATTTAGCAGTGATGTCCTTTACAATTCACTTAGCTCCTCCCAATTCATCATGTGGTTCCTTTATTTCAATGTGGATACACTTTAGGGCCCCCAAGAACCTCAAGAAGTTGGCTATATCATAGAAATCATGCATGGTGTTTTAATCTCTGCTGTGGGTTATACAAAAGCACATATGTTCTGTGACATGCTGCAGCATAGCATTTAGGACATGTTCTTGATGCATATTCCAGAGATACTCCCACTGTGTCCCCAGTAGGTTGCTGAAAAGTCCCAGAGTCTAATATACTTAAAAACACACATACATTAGTATCCACTAGGTACTCCTTGACAGCCATGAGGCTGCAGATGAGGTAGACACATGTCCACAGTTGCCTACATGGTGTCTCTGTCTACTTGGTACTGGTCTATTATGTCCTTGTCACGGATTGCATGAAATGTTAAACATGGTTAGATGACTATGGACCTCAGGAGCGATGTTGTATGCCATCATTTGCAGTGGTTACTATGAGAACCTGTTGTGGCTTAACATATACAATTACTGTAGCAACTCCTTACACACTACTCTACTTCATCTAAACACAATCACATGGTCATGTACAAATCTATAACAGGTGCAGTGTCACTGAATGGCATTTAAATATTTCTGAATTGCTCCACCACATTTTTTTGTGTTATAACCATATGCAGCCATTTTCATTATACAGTAATTAACATATAATAAGACTGACCATGTTATTTCAGCTGGCTTTGTCATGTTGTTTGGTTTTCTGAATTGCACAAACTCTGAGTGTGGCCACTAGTCATGCAGATTCACTTACAACAGTGTAAAAAAATATTCTGAATCCAGTTGTTTTTGAGCATGATAATCTGTTTAAGTTTTATCATGAATGAAACTCGTATCATGTTTGCAGGAATAATTATTTTATTAAGTCATATTTTAGACTTCTTCTTCTTTTCCCAGTTAGGGGTTGCCACAGTGGATCACCTGTCCACTCATGATTGGCAGTGGAGTTTTATGGTGTTGAGTTGCCAGCCTGGCACCCAACCTTCCACAGAAGGAACACACACACACACATACACACACACGCACACCTAGGACCAATTTAGAGTGTCCAATCCACCTACAGCATGTCTTTGGGATGTGGGAGGAAACCGGAGTACCCGAAGGAAACCCATGCAACCACAGGTAGGACATGCAGACTCTGCACAGAAACACCCCAGCCGAGGATCAAACCAGAGAACCTGTTGCTGTGAGGCAGCAACGCTAACCGCTGCACCACTGTGGCCGCCCATTAAGGCACATTTTAGACTGTATTTTTTAATTTCATTACAATAAATATTGTCAAAGTCGATAATAATGGCAATGGATACTGCTGCAATACCTCAGCTAGCATTAAATCTAGCCTATCCTCATAGCACATACTATCAATATTATTAACTATATATTTTTTGAAAATAAGATTGTTTATATCCATCAACATTCATCTGACTCTGCCTGAAATAAAACAGTTTTCAAATATTATTCAGTTATTCTTTTCCCAGCAATCTTTATGAATAGCTAAAGTACTTTTGTATGAATAGATTTATAAATATTCTGATTTATTTCCAAGACTGAACATTAAGGATTCGATGTTATGAATGTAAAAACCAACAGTAAGCCATGCATCACTTGTCTGTTGATCTTTCAAACAGTTTCTTTGGCAATCAAAGATCTTGAGAGTGAAACATGTGAAGTTCCTTTACACAGCAACATTACAATTGTTGCAACACCTTACATTTGCATTCTTATCCGCACACAGTCTTCAACAATATGAAAGCCAGTGTAGTCAAGTGCCATCTGCTTACATAAAAAGGCTTGTTGTAAGTTCTGATTGTACATAAAAAAAAATCACATTGCAGTTTTGAGGCTTTTGTTGTTCAATGGTACCTAATGATAAAGTCCTTCTCTAAACATTACCACCAGTCTGAGCCTCTAAGAATACACTTGTTATAATATTGATAAATGTGAATACTGAAGGAGTTTGACTTGTAATGTGTGATGTAGATGTGAACATATGCAAAAAAATCATATGAGTCTATATAAACAGAATATACATAGATAGTAATATCTAAAGCTCCATCTATCTACTTATCTATCTATCTATCTATCTATCCATCCATCTGTCCGTTATATTTAGAATGATAAAACATTCCAAATGCTGGCCATCAAATAGCAGAGCACTATGCACTGACTACTGAGTGGTCAAACGCTTTTGGAATATAAAAATACACAAGTGTACATGCACTCAAAACAGCCACATACTTCTTAATGTCAAGCAACGCAAAGAAAATCACAAACACATACACATACTAACAAAAATATATATTCATGTTGGGTACTTCTCACCCAAACCTCCAATGTAAGTCCTTTCTCCTTGCACTGTCTTAATTAAATACACCTATTTCTCAGTTGCACAGCTGCCATAAATGGCAATCAGCTCTGCAAAGCACCACATGTTCTCACATGAAAGTCAATCGTTCATATATTTATCTAGTTCTGCACCTTCACTTCAAGGTCAGATATTTGAATGTTCATTCAAACATACTGCACTCGCATGTATACATATATATGAATAGATCTATGTTGAGATATGTGTATAGATATAGATCCAGCCAGATTCATGAATGCCTACACTAAGTGTACACCCCTCTGAGTGAATGGACAACACAAACATAACTCCCACCTTCTTCCTCTTGATTTTAGTTTTCCTTCAATTTTTTTGCTTTCTTAAATATCAAGATGGATTTGTAAAAGTTACCAGAAAGTGTAGACTAGGTTTACATTTAGTATAATCCCTCTGAGTGAACAGGCAGCAGAAAAAATGTGTTAGGGATGTTCTTGAATACAGATCATTTACACTTGGTGCACATTTACTGTAGGTGTTCATAAATCTGACCCATAGATACATATAGTCTCTTGTTAATAAAAGCAACCTCATCATATAACGCACATAATTACAAATAATAATCATGTAGCATGCCCTTCGCCTACATGTAAATGTTTATATTCTGTTATACTGGTCATCTAGAAACACTGTCATATCCTTGACACTTGCAAGTGGAATTGCTCTTTCCATTTTGTCCTAAAACTACATACTTTCTAGATGTGTAATATAGATTTGTGGCCAGATTTCAGCATTTTGTCACATGCATTACATTCTTCACATAGAAGCACAATCATGTAAGTATCATATTTTCAGTTCATCATAAAAACATTTTATCTGTGTTTTCTCTTTTAAAGTCCTAAAACCAGTAAACATTTTCTTCTTGTTAAAGCCTTGAGAGACCATAGCCCTTTTCTTTTGAAATAGAATCTTAGTGGAATATGTAAGGAGATTAGTGGTCAAATAAGACTCATGCATTATTTGGGAGTACTTGCAAACCTCACACAGATAATGACCACAACTGAAGTTTATTTATTTTCTCGATTGTTTTGATTAGCAAAGTCAAGCAATAATTTTAGGATAATTCATTAATATTGAATGGTATTTCCTGTCAATTTAGGGTAACTAGAGTTTGTTTAAAGACTGAATTACATCCAGAAATTTGGTCAGAAAATTCACATAGTCTGAGGGGGATATAGATGGCTTAATGGTACCGAAACTTAAATACAGCTTTGTTGCAAATGACAGTATGTGTGAAACCTTGCTTTTTTGTCTCATGTACTTTCAGTTTTCCCAATGGTATGGCAACTACAGAGTTAATATAGTCAGATATTAAGGATTGTAGGGGCTTGCATCCTAATAGAGAGTGCTCCTTACAGAAAAAAGTCAATATAGTTTGATTTTTTTTACGTCAATACTAACAACAATGAGACTTGTAATTACAGTGCAGAGGCTGGTGAACAGTTGAATCCTTTAATATTTTGTTCCATACCACTGAAACTGAGTATCATAAGAGCAGTTAGGGCATACTCATAAGTTAACAATGAAATGTAGTCAGATTGTGTCATTAGCATACATGTGTACATGTGTGTATGTGTCTGGGTGTATGTGTGTGTGTGTGTGTGTGTGTGTGTGTGTGTGTGTGTGTGTGTGTGTGTGTGTGTGTGTGTGTGTGCTAATAAAACTAAATTATTTTAATTGTTCTTTTTATATTGTTTAAACTTATATCTATATTTATAGTATACCTTCATGGCTCAGCAAAAGAATGAGAATTACGTAGAAATGTATTTACTGAGCCTTCTGTGTATCTCATGATGGCTGTACTTTACACTCAGTTTCTTACTTGTGTATCTCATTTCTGTTTTACAGTTTATAGCTTTGCATCTCTGTATCTCTTTTTGCTCTTGTCATAAGGATGATGTGGGAGATTTTGATTGCTTTGGTACAAATTTTTCCAGTTATTATGAATCCATCCTGTAAACTTGGTACATTGAACGCCAAAGGTTACCAAAGATCTGGTGATATTATAGTTGGTGGTATTTTTCCTGTTCTTAATAAAAACGATCCCATAGAAACAAAATTTCATGTAAAACCAGATATTGTTACATGTGAAAGGTAAGTGTTCTATGCTTGCTGTTGGGTGTAATTTGGTTAATACATTAATATAAAACAATATGATTTCTATATTTAATTTTCTCCACTTCACTTTCCAAAATAAATATATCTGTCTCATATCATGTTAAATAATGTAATTGCTTCATTATAGTTATCTTTCATTCCATAGAGTTAAGATTTTTTTCTTGAAACCCAGTTAGCATTTCAATTTCTCTAACCAAAAAACAGTTTGTTAACATACTTAAGAATGCCTACATATGTAATATGAGAAACTGAAGGACTAAAGTTTATATGTTATTTTGAGTTGATACAGTTTGCATAATCCCATAAAGTACAAACTATTTGTACTGTAGCAAGTTGCTAAGGTATGTATTAAAGCACTCATAAACCATAAAAAAAAAACTATAAAAGGAGGCCGGAGAAGTAGATCTAGTCTTGTGTCCAAAAACTGCCTAAAACTGCTGAAGAAGCCCTAACTGGCTTTACAGCTGACTAAGGCCTTGCACTTCTGCATTTGTGAGACACTATATTTCTAATTATTTAAGCTCTCTTTAATGTTTCCTTTGTTTGTTGACTAATAAATATATATATATATATATATATATATATATATATATTCACTGTTACTACATACTCTCCATATTAAACTACAAAAGGTAATGCAAATCATTACTTTTACTGTACACATCACAGGTGCAAACAGTATTGCAAATCATCCAGCATTATTGTTTGTTCTTCTTCTGCATATACTTGGTCAAAATTCATTGTATTGCAACTGTTTTATTAAGCATGATTTCCAATATTAGTACACATGATGTGTATGCTAACTTGTCAAGACTGGACAGAGTTCTTGGAGTTCCCTTACCTGCTTATTCAATGTTCTCAAATTAAATGAGCAAACAAACTTTTACAGAATTGCACTACCCTGCAGTATCAGAAAACTGGGAAATGTTCCTTTTCTATAAAGAAGCATCAGGATGGAGCCAGTAGATGCAAAGTAATGGCAGGTTTGTCAAGAGAAGCTTTATGGTGAGCTCCATGTGGAAAAGCAAACTGCATGGGTAATCAGCTTTACAAAAGGTATATATGTTTACTTTGCGTGCTTGCATGTAATTCTCTGCTATATAATTTACTATGTGAATTATATTTCATGTTTGTGAGGCATATTGTGAGTCATGGCTGAAAATAGACCAAGGACCAGACCACTCATCTTATTAACAAACACAAATAAATAAATAGAATACGTACCTGCCTCCTTAATATACTCCAGGTATAGATATGTTACATATAGCAATGCAAATGGATTTATCTTCACTGATGGCTAATGTGACACATTCTATTGTTCATCTCACATCTGGCCTGTCTCCTTTCTTCAGAATGCTTATACATTTCCTTATTTGGTGTGATTTAACACATGGACAGGTCATCTGTTACTTCTCAGTCAGCTGTCTCTACATACCTGTACAAAGTGGTGCAAGTAAATATACAGACGTACAAGAACTATTTCATGACTAAACATGCAAAATGCTTTCTGAAAAATTTCCTCTGAAAAATAAATGAACTTTGGCATGCGTGCAGCTTTATGTAGAAATAATTTATAGCAAATGGACTAAATACAAGTCATAGTTTGTAACAGATTGGTCTAATTTAAGGCTATAGTTTAAGAAAACAATAAGTGCACTGGATTTGTTTGTTGGATTATTGTTCACATTTAAGAAGAGATGTCATCCTATTTCTATTTTAAATATATATTCCTTACTGTCCACTTTACATTAAATATCAGTTACTATACTCCTTTTGCCAATTCACATCAGGGGGCATACCTCTTAACCTCTTAGCACAAGAAATCTGGACAAAGGCAAAAATAATGGGGGGACAAAGGCCCCCAAAATAGGGATACATTTTAAATATTGTACTTGTAAAATTAGAAAGTTTCTAGACTAATAGGTTTTGTAGTGGCATGCATTTTCTGAAGGATGTGAAGTATGAAAGTCAAATGTTTATCATTATTCATTGACTTCAATACTCAAACATTTTTCAGAAAAAAATTAATTTTATGAAGCACAGACTGAAAATATGAAGTGGATATCTGGACATTCTGTCAAAAAAGGTATATCACATATATTGTTTACTAATGAGAAAGATAACAGAGATTATGCTGACATCTCTGTAGAGCTTAAGCTATGATCCCACCAACTGTCCTTGGTTGTTAATAATAATGCCCTTTTGATCAACCAACTTTTCTGATTCCTAAGCAACCTTGCAAACAAATAAACCCATAAATATTTTCTCTTAAAACACACACACACACACACACACACACACACACACACACACACACACACACACACACACACACAAACATAGGTAGTTGAAGTCAACTATACAATAAAGCAGTTCAATAAATATTTGCTTAACCAAATCTGTCATGAAAATACCCTTAAACCATGGAAAGAGAAAGAGGTATACACAGCTGGTCTGGTCATGGAAATTGTTAGAGTTTGTGAATTGTGAATATAAGGTTGAAAAGTCTCTGTAGTCACTTGTGAAGTTGGTACAACAAAACTGGCAGTTTCAGTCTTACAACTTTGTATTGTACCTTTTTTGGAGAATTTATGGCACTGCTCACCTTCCTGCACTATTGATTTGAACTCTATGTATACTATAGTCCATCTGCTGTCTGTACTTGATGCAAATGAGTTTTTTTTTTCTTTTAACATTTACTTGCAAACAGATTATCAGTGACATCTATGCACAATTGTGACATTTTATTACAATTACCAGACAGTGTTGGCAGTAAACATTTTAACAATTATGTTTTAATAATAATAATGCTTTAGAAAAACTCAAGCTACTTGTCTGGCAATCAGTCTTGTTGTTTATCTTATCTTTCCAACATTTCCTATAACTATTCATCTAGTTTATAAAGGTCTGATACACTTGCATTTCAGTTAACCCTTTTAGCATTTTTTTAATCATCTGTTAATACACTTGTGGTATTTTTTATTTATTTATTTAACTGCCCTACCATTTATTTTACAAAAACTGTTTGACTAATACCATCTGTGATTTTATTTATTTTTTAAAATTCAGAACTTTAACTGTTTGGTGTGGTGTTACTATACAATTATAAAAAATTGTAAAAAACAAAATAGATATTAGCTTAACTAACATATACAGAGAGAGGGAGAGAGGGAGGTATTATGTAGAAGTCATCATTCATATCTGTAATAAAGGAAAACGTTGTACATATATGCTACAAACTGACAGAAAGAGTATGTGTCATTTGTTATAAAAATAAGTTACCTGTAACTGTGCTTATAGCTGCAAAATATACTTCTTTATCAGTGTGCAATTTGAAAGGCTTGGTGCTTTAAACAGACTACAGATGGAGTCATGCAAAACTCTGTGTCTCTGATTCAGCAGCAAACAGCCAGCAAGACTTTGTGTCTTAAGAAGACTTTGGATCCAGCACAGCAAAGAAGCAGTGCGCACAAATTAAAATAATTTTTTCAGAAACTTCTTAGACTTCTGAGCAGAATAAAAAAGTTTGGAGTATGTTTTCCATTCTATCCATCACAAAAAATATGTATCAGGGTTTGTTTTGAAAAACAGATATACCATCAGTTCTCCTATGGAGAACCAATATAGTATAACCTCCAAAACAAATTATTGTGAATGCCAAAGTATAAAAGTCACTTAATTAGAAAACAAACACTTTATATTGAAACACAAGCAAACTGAAATAAATAGTTCAGTGTTTTTGTCCTTTATTACTATAAATAACTTCTTCAGAACTTTTTAACCAACAACCATCACCTGTATTTAAAACATCACTAATCATATGACTTTGGTTAGCTGACACTCAACTTCAGAGCGAGAAATTGTTAAAAAGTAATGCTTATTCATTCAATTAATCGTATACAAAAATATTCACAATGTTCCAACAAATCATTTAAATAATTGATTCATTAAGGCCTAGAAAATTTTGGCTGCAAGGCAGAGTTGCCATTTGACTTGTTTTACGTCCAAAAGTTGTTTACATCACCTATGTTAAAATTAATGATCACTTAATCCAAAGCAAAAAATATGAACGTTTTAAATTTCATACAACTCATTCTTTGTTTGGCTAAGACATTAATTACATCACCTTTTAAAATAGCTAATCTATGATCATTTATTCTCTGTGAGAGTATTCTAGTTGTCATACTCATACAGAAGCCCTCACAGAAAAGACATGTACCATATATACAACACTAACTAATTCACAGTCAAATCTACCTTTATTAAACATTTCCTCACCCTACTGTGTTCTGTCTTTGATTCTCTGGTTAATCATTGAGGATTAACAGTTAGTAATGCCATTAGAGTTTCATACTTGTTATTGCAGGATTTGCAGTCACATGTTGAATCATAAAAAGGTTTGATTCTCTGATCAATCACTGAGGATTAGTAGTCAGTCAGTAATGGTGTTACTTTCATACTTATTATTTACAGACAGAATGTCAATGACTCAATGTCCATGATTTTGCCTCTTATGTTTTGCCCTGAACTGTCCATTATATAATGCTTGATTTTCTGGTTAATCACTGAGGATTCTAATCAGTAGTGTCAGTCTTTGGAGTTTCATCACCTTTATTGTTCTTAAAATGCATGTCTATTCTAAACACGTTGTATTAACTTTTTAAATTAATCAGTTGTCTAGCACTTAAACCTCTGTGCTGTTAATGAAGTATCTCCTGTAGTTAGTTAAAAGCACATGGTTTGAGACCTTCTACCTCCATTTGCCTCCTGTGTGACTTTTAGCAATTCATTTAACTAGGCAGTGCTCCCTTGTCACCCCATGGATGTACCTGGTCAACAAAAGAAGATGCTTGCTAATGCAAAACATGTTATTGTAGCATCTTTCTAACTATATAGCAAAAGTATTTAAAATCTGCTTATGATTCTGAAATATGATTCTGAAATCTGTCTTTGATTATTGAATAAAGAAATTATTTGGGCATAGGGAGTTGCAATGGGGTGCACTATATGGTTTTGACAACAGCAAGCTGAGATACATTTCTTGGCCATTATTTATTATCTGTTCATCCACTAGGTGTCATCCAAGTGTGTGTGTGTGTGTGTGTGTGTGTGTGTGTGTGTGTGTGTGTGTGTGTGTGTGTGTGTGTGTGTGTGTGTGTGTGTGCAGGTGCGTGTGTGTGTGTGTGTGTGTGTGTGTGTGTGTGTGTGTGTGCACTGAGAGCATAACTCTCAACTTTGTCTGATTTTGCTTCATATGTGTGTTGCTATTGCTAACAATTTTTTTTGCTAAAGTGTTGTGGACCGCAGTCACTGAATAATGACAGATATCCTTCATAGAATGCTTGTTAATGCAAACCATGTTACATTAGCAACATTCTAAGCATATACGAGCAGCATTTAAAATCTGTTACTGATTTTAGGACTTTTTTGTCTGATTCTTGAGCTTAGAGGTTGGAAGGACATGAAAGGTGTTAAGTTATTTTGCACAGTATGGTTTCACTGTAGTAAGATGAAGTACATGTATAGGTTATTATTAATGTATTGTTTGATCATTTGATTCCAGGCAAACATTTGAGGTATGCAGATATATAATGGGCTGTTATCCTTTGCCACAGCTGTGCAAATGTATACATGGTTTCTGCCTACCAGATTATTTATGGTGTAAAGGAAGGACCTGCATGTAGTAAACAAGAGCATCATTGTATGAGCCATGTTCTTTGGGTACAATCCTTACTTTTCTTGTTTTGTTAGCTTTTGAGAGGGAACATTTTACTATATGGTTGTGCATAAACTAGACTTGACGAAGTCTAATGAATAAATATTTATTTTAGCTTTTCTTTTTGCAGGCACATTGGTATGAAATGAACTGAGTTGGGCCACAACAAGGTGGCATTAACACTAGGCTCTCAGTGAAATGAATTGTGCTAGGCCTAACAGTGACTAATTATTTCAAAATTCTATATGAGCTATTAATGAGTTGTTTTCTGCACTACAGGGTTTGATGCCCTTGGCCTTCATCCATCTACTGGCTGATTGGGACCATGTCACTAAACAAGGCAGTGCTTCTGGGTTATCACTGAAAAAGGGCATTTGCATCCAATGGGTTGTTCTAGGCTGTTAGCAAATGTGGTACACATCACCTTTTGAACCCCTATACCCTTCACACAGCCACGTCTTAGTGCTTTACTATATGCTATTTGAGTATAAATCCCATTACTTCTCTTATAGTTTAATGACTTGTCAAATACACTTTCAGTAAATATTAGTTCCAAGGGAAGAGATATTTACTGATATTCATGCTAGGTCTGTTTCAATGTGAGAAGCATTTGTTGTGTTGAACAAAGAGCTGTCAGTATTTCTGCTGTAAATTTTGAAACAAAAGCTTGAATTCAAAATCTCTGTGATCATTCTAAAAAATAAAGATGAAAACAATATGCAATGACAGGTATGAGCATTGTTCTATGATAATCGGGAAGATAGAGACAAGATAATGGGATAATGGTAAGGCTTCAGGGGACCTGGTCCATCAGTCTGCCTAGGGCCCCATTTCACTATGATCTGTCTCTGCCTAAAAGTTTATTTAAGTACAGGGTGTTTCCCTTTTAGTTGCAAAGTATACTGCAACCATACATTGATTGGTCTTGCCAAGTCACTAAGCATCAGGTCACATTTTATTTTCTCTGTTTAATTTCTCCAAGTCTTTTGGGTTTCTAATGCCATGATGGGAGTGAACCCCATTCCTAAGTCAAGGTATGATTAAAGCTCATGAAATTAGTATTGTTTCAATCTTTGATGTTAACCAAAAGTGTTCTTCACTTACCTGCAATGTGCCCAGAATTAACTCCTGCAATTTATATGGAGTTACATGCATTTTTAGCATATGTAAATGCTACTGTCTTGTACAAGTATTTTTCCTTACTCTAATGTCTCTCTTAATCTTTTTGAATGCCTTATATATGGAAATTCTGGGCTTCTTGTATAATAGTAATAATACAGTTATGCACCACTTAACATCCTTCCGCACAACATCTAACCACATTAACATCCATACTGTAGTAAGCAGATGTAAATGCAATCAGTCATTGGGCAGATGGGTGTTAAATGAAGCACAATGCAAAGTATAGGGTGTTCACTTAATGTCTGTGCCGCTTAATGTTCTATTGGTTAAAACCTATCCCAGATGTTAAGCAGCATATATCTGTACATAATTTCTTCCTAATCTTCAATAGTCCACTCTATCATTTTTGTGGCTCCTTTTTGGCCTGTACATTTTTGTTGTATTTGTGGACTACTACTTCCATTTAAAACAGATGGGACATGCTTCCCCTGAGCCTGGACTAACCCCATTGTAGGAACATTTCCATGTCTTCAGGATTCTATACAGTAATTTTTTTCCATTCCTATCACCAGTGCACATACCAAGATTGGACACTTTTTTTATCATGGGACTTGTGCACCTAGTTGCCTTTTTTTAACCAATCTCTCTCCATAATATGTGCTATATAAAATACAGTCTATATGGCAATGTCATCTGGATGAGATTTTGTGAAACCAGCATCCACCACGTGAAGGTACCAAGGCTAGAGGATGAATTCAGTTATAACAATAATACTCTCCTCTTCTTGCTGATTTTATCATCTCTCTACAGAGCTGTCTTAATACTACTGGACTTTTTTCCCTAAATTCCATTACAATAGAATGCCTCTTGATGGCTCTCATGGAACGAAAACTGCCATTCAGGGTCAAATAGATGAAAGACGCAAACAGCATAGCTAGCTATAAAAGTTGCCAAACAGTTTATAATACAGATGCATAACCTCTAACATGGGCATTAATGCTGTTATGCCTCAGGCTCATGATGAAGAGAAACATTCAGTTTGTTTAATAAGTAGAAAGATCATCATCAGGAATTTAATTATGTCAACACTGAAGAAGAATGTCTTATTTTAAAATAAAAGACCATTCATGGCATTTTAATTGGTTATACCAACAGAGGGACATAAATGCAAATCTACCACATCTGTCTTTATCTTTACATCCCTTCCATTTTGCTGTGGATTATTGATCAAGGGCTCAACACAGGAATGTAGATGATATTTCTAGGATGCATTCTATGACAGCTACAGCCATTCACCTCCTGGAGTGCTGGAAGGGGGTTGGGTGACATGCAATACCTCTTTAGATGTAGTAGCTGAGAGTAGATATTTTAGCTCAATACCATTGAAGTATTTGTAGCCTTACCTAACACATGAATTTATCTGAGGTGGCAAGAATGGAGTTAGAGAGAGAGAGAGAGAGAGAGAGAGTGATAGAAAACAAACTGAGTTTTGAACAGCAAGGAAGTTTCTGGTGCATGGTTTTATGCTATTTGGAAAACATAGAAGCTTCTTGGAATTAACAAACAGGGAATTCCTTGCTAATTGTCTATATTCAGGATTATCTGTTGGACTACCTGCAACTTAAAGAGAGTGAGGCTGAATGCGATAAGGTTAATGTGGTATTTGGAAGGTTGAACCTGCTTAAGAGAGAAATAAAGTACTTTCAGAAGACTCTTGCAGTCTGTTGAGCTTTTTCTGATTCGAAGGTACTAAAACTGAATGGTTGTTGCTGTTTCTGCATTAAGTTACCAATCGCATGTTACTCAAACCAACCAAGGGAGCTGTTTTCTGTGTTCAGTATAAACACTATATTTCAGTCTAGTGAATTGTGCTAGGCCTAAGAGTGACTATCCATCTCAATATCTCCTAGCCTTAGTAGTATTTCAAAACTTCTGACACTTGCAGAGTTCCTGGCTGGACAGATTTTGCTTGAGCTAACATGCTGACAATGTAATTTTTGCAACCTGCCTATAAACAAATGTAACTATCTCGAGAACTGCAAAAATGCAAAAGTTGTTCAGCCAACACACTCCTCTTCACAATGATGATATTAATTTGTCATACAGATGTGATGATGACTATATTCAGAATAAAGAATGCATACAACTGCTGATATTTCTCTAACCATAGTAGATAGACTCCCTATCAGTGTGATTTTTGTTCATATAGATGTACTCTTTGATATGCTGGAATGGTATCTTGTTAGAGTCACTCAATTGTGCAATATTTGTACTATTATTTGTATAGATATTTAATAGACTAATAAGTATTGCAAAGCAATTCTAATTATACTTTAGCTATAAATGCACAGGGAAATTCAATAAAGCTTGCAGTAAATTTTTTCCTGTGTGCACATCCCATCGCCCACATGGGTGCAAACAATTTTAGTTTCAATAAACTCTATGTAGCAGTGTACAGTCATGCGTATGCACAAGCAAATACGAAACCTTTCACGCAATACAAATTTTAGCTTAAGTAGCTGAATTTTATGCTAATTAACCAGGTGGAGTAATCCAACAACCCATAGTGCATCCATGTATACTCCGTGTCTGTTTTAGTAGCACAGGAGTCTACACGGAAAGAAGGGGATATAGACGTCCACAAATATGGATATAATTCCCCTGAAAAGCTAAGATCCCATACATAAATGTTCGACTCATACTCTGTGGATGTCTGAAAACAGCAGGGATTATGTCAAATTAATATTTAATTTTTTTAATTTCCAGCTTGTTTGCATTGTGTGTCGCATTGCACAAACATGTTTAACATAAAAATAAAAATAAATATGTAAAAGAACAGTATTATAAACTCTAGACAAAAGTGCTTTCATGCTATTAACCAGCTTACATGTCTATGAGCCATGTAGTTTCTATGCCATTAGCATGAATGTTAGGCAAATGAGGGGTAAATGCCATGGATGTGTTGAATTGCTAAAGGAAGCATCTGTGCATCGATATACACTTTGTGTAGGCTCCTACACAGTATCTATATTCCCAGTAGATGTGGATGACATTAGAGGGGTGCGTCATGTCACTTTTAGGAGTTTTTTGTGCTTAGTGCACATGTTTGTGCAGCACGCTGCTTGCCACAAACGATTTGGGCATAGCTTAGCTTGTTCACGTGATCAGACCATCCACGTCCCAGCTCTAAGCTAGACAGCTATAAATGGAAACCTGATGTATTCAATTAATATACAGTTTTGCATAGCTATGCTGCTCAACGTTGAGCACAGAACAGTGTCATGCACTAAAGTATGGCCTTTAAATCATGTCAATTATATCCTAAGCAGGTGAACTGCATCTTTATTAGCCAATCCCACATGGTGGACCTACACCAGAACTGTATAAAGTATGGATACAGCCTACATTCTGATTTTCCCTCAATACACTGAACCATTGGAGTAGAGACTTGGAAATTTTAACTGAGATCATTCTAGGAGCTGCTGCAGCTATTCTACATTTGTATGTGCTAGATACTGAAGTCAATGTTGCTGGTGCTGCTGATAATAGGCCTAGGCCTAGAAGGAGATGAGTGTTCAGGCACAGGGTAACCTTCCAGGATCTACATGAGCTGGAGAGTGTAGAGTGCTACAGGGTGGAGAGGGACATATTACAAGAACTCAGAAAGCTCTGCTGCCCTCAACTCAGGCCCAGAGCTAACAGATGGGAACACCTCCCAGTTGAAACTAAGGTATGTGTAGCCCTTAGGATACTAGCTACAGGTACTTTTCAAAGACCAACTGGGGACATGATGGGGGCATTACAGGCATCTGCATCCAGGATACTCCACCAATTCCTTGATGCTATGCTCCCACAAGCCAGTAAGCACACACCTTTTCCCCTTTCCCCTGAGGTGAGGGTCAGCGATATGCAACAGTTCTACCATGCAACACATTACCCTGACATACTGGGTGTCATAGACTGCACTCATGTACACATCAAGGCACCACCTGGTGAGCAGGGTAGAACCTATGTTATCCACAAGACATACCACTCCATCAACTGCCAAGTCATGTGCAATGCCCAGGGGATTATCATGAATGTGTGTGCTGGCAACCCTGGCAGTTATCATGACTCCCATATCTACCCCACATCACAGCTGTACCAGATATTTGCTAGGAGGGACATCCCACAGGGCCATTTACTGGGGGATGCTGGCTATACCCTGAAACCATGGATGATGACACCCATTAGAAATGCTCACATACTCACAGAAGAATGCCATAATAAGGCATACGCACAAACTAGGAACATCACAGACCATGTGTTTGGGATTCTGAAGCCACATTTCTGGTGCCTCGATATATCTTGTGGAGCCTTGCATTATAACCCACGTATATGTGCAGAAATATTCACAGTATGTGCTATGCTACACAATCTGGTCCTGTGGAAACAGCTGCAGCAGGATCTCCCCACCAGTGCCTAGGTCACCACAGTCACAGGAGGACTCAAAGGAAGAACTCCTTGTTGATGTCCCTGTATGCTGATGTAGGAGTGCTCTTTATGCCTGGTTTTGGCTAAGACACAATGCATAGCACATTCACTGACAACCTAGGGAACTAGAGTCTAACACCTTACTACTACTCACATACATATATTAAAAATGATGTCAGGCAACTCACACATCTTGTACCTATCCACGTATTGGCTTTGTACTGCTTGCATCAGATGCAGTCAGCCCTGAACTACAATAGTGTCAACTGCTGCTTTTGGAAGATAGGTCCATAACCTATACAGTATTCTACTGGATTATTATGACATGTCATTGTAGCTATGGACCTGGTGCATTATTCAGGTAATGATAGTGGGCTGTTTAGACAAAAATTACATCCACATGGGACTACAGACGCCTATTCCACTATCATGTACCATATCTCCATTTGTAATCAGTAGGCCGCATGCATAGAATATTCTTGCAGTCTTACTACAACAAATTACTGATACATAGTTCAAGGGAGATGTTAGAAAGTGAGGTTAAATGATAATCAGACTAGTGTGTATCCTAACAGAACATGGGGTTGGTTCCCCCACCACACAAAAAAGTATTGTCCCCTTGTAACTGCCATAACAGTAACTCATATATGCTATATGAGCATTTCACACATTAGTATGCCACACAGTCTCAGGACAGCAATATAGAATTAGATCTTACATTAAATGCGTTAGGTAACTGAGGAATAACAATGTACATATTTATGCAGGTAATTGAGTGATGAATGATCCCCTTTCCATCAAGCTGCTTCTGTGGCGCAAAGGATTAAAGCAGTTAGCTTGTGTGATGGTGTTCAGGGCTCTAATCCCAAGATAAGCAGATATTTTGGATGTGAGCTAGTAATAAGTTGTGTTTTACAGACTATGACTCAGTGTGTGCTATACTATTATTAATCTCTTTCTTATTTTAATTCCATACTTGAACACTGTGCCACATGTCTACGACCTATTTAATAAGTTTTAAGCAGTTTGCGTGAAGCACAGCAGTGCAGAAACAGGGACAGAGGTCAGACTGCATAACAAACAAAATCCCAGCCTGGAGTACAGCTAGGTATGGGCTGGAGTCATAAGTTATGTAATAGTAAGTCTGATGTAAGCAATGAGCTTCCCACTTGCACACTGCTTACCAATGCGCAAATAGTTCCAAAAATGCCAACATGTATATATATATATATATATATATATATATATATATATATGTGTGTGTGTGTGTGTGTGTGTGTGTATATATATATATATATATATATATATATATATATATATATATATATATATACACACACACACACACACACACACACACACACACACACACACACACACACACACACACACACACACACACACACACACACATCTCTGTCTCTTTCTCTATATATAGACACACATATACATGTAATAGAAACACACATGTATATATATATATATATATATATATATATATATATATATATATATACATACATATACATATACATATGGGTCCCCTTTGAAACATCTAAAACCTATAATATCGAATTTCATAACATTGAACATTGAGACCAGAACATCTAAAACCGAAAACATCTCAAACCCATAACATCGACTTGCATAACATCTAACAGTACAGATCTCATGACAATAACATCCCCTTCATATATAACAACATATAATGACACCAAACTACCAAACACACTTTTTACTATGTTTCTGCTGGGGGGCTTGATACAGTGGGGTTAGGAAATAACTTTTTCCCACTGTAGTGCAATCTTGGAATTGGTATATTTAATTTACGGGGGGGGGTGCAGGGGGGCTTGCCCAACTGCAGAAACATAGTAGAAAGTGTGTTTGGTAGTTTGGTGTCGTTATATGTGGAGGGGATGTTATTTTCTTGTGATTTGTAGTATTAGGTGTTATGAAATTGGATGTTATGGGTTTTAGACGTTTTTGTCTCAATGTTATGAAATTAGATGTTATGGGTTTTAGATGTTTCAAAGTAGACCCATACACACGCACACACATGCACACACACACACACACACACACATATATATATATATATATATATATATATATATATATATATATATATATATATATACACATATACATATATATATATATATATATATATATATATATATATATATATGTATAGATATATATATATATATATATATATATATATATATATATATATAAATATATATATCTGTGTGTGTGTATGTGTGTAGTACCCTACATACCAAATCATTTATTTATTATTTTATTTTATTTATTTTAAATTTGTTGACTGGGACAGTCCAACTGGATTACAAGTCTATTTTCAGTGGAAGCCTGGGGAGAAAAGCATGCTGTTTTGCCTTAGTGGCTTTGGTTGATTGGCACACTATTTAGGAGAGTTGTGTGTCTCGTGATTAATCTTGTGGTGGTCGTGTGTTTCTGCCTTGGAGGTCTATGCTGTTTGGTTAGATTTTTTATCGAGAGCCTTCGCGAAGGTTGGTGAGTAGTTTTGTGTTATATGAAGGCATTGCTGGTGTGTGTTCTTGGTGGCTGGCTGTTCCACATGGTGTGGTGCAAGTGCTGACCTTTTTCCTCTTGACCAACTACATCTTGCCCTGAACCCCAACAAAACCAAACTAGTAATCTTTGCCCTCAAAAGGTCCACCCCCCTTCAAAAAGAGAACTTCACCATTCAATCCCTAAATGGTACCACCATTGGCATTGTGCCTGGCACAACTCCTAGGTGTCATCATAGACTAAAACCTCACATTTGACCTGCACATCCAGTCCAATGTCAAAAAGACATCAAAAGCTTGGCACTCTCTACCGACACAAACATCTATTCAGTGCATCAGCCCGACTTTTCCTTGCCACTTCTTTTCTAGTACCCTCTATCTTTATACGGTGCCCCCCCACCAACTTTCAGTCCTCTCTAAAGTCCAAACTAGACTCATGCTACAACAAAATTGCTGAGTTTGTAATGAATGCCTCCTACTCTTCCCACCACTACTTATTACTTAACCTAAAATGGCTTGAATTCCTATCTCAGCTTTATCTAACTAACTACAGCTCACAAACTCATTCATAATCCATCCATTCAGGTACTGTCGTAGTCTACCTTAATATCATACCACCACGTATATCTGCAACAGTATCCACTGACTTTGCAGATTCCTGTAACAGGACTTGTGTAGCTTTATTGTTAGGTTAACATGTGAAAAGTTTAAGTATCTAGTCTCTGATTAATTCCTATATCCACTTTGCACCCACCGCAATGTGTCCTATATAAATTTTGCTAGATGAAAACTACTTGTGTAGAATGTTCTCATGTATAGATGATGCTTGTATAATATCTTTGATTTGAGTGATTATTTATGTACTGTTTTTTTTTCCACCAGTTGTATAAGCTGCCAATAATATGTACTAAATGTCTTTATTAATGTAAATTCTGTATTGTATGTGAAATGTCTTGGATGTGGAGCTTTTCTCCCGGGAACTCCACTGAAAATGGGAAATTCTGGCCCAGCTGGACCATCCCAGTAAACAAATGCAAATAAATAAATATTCCAGCCTTGGCTGGAGAGTGCGTGGCTTCCAATTTTGGATATACAAGTACATCTCTCGCAAGTATTGGGAGGTAAGAAAAGAGGGTTGTCAGTGTACTTGAGGCAGTTGCTACATTGCCTCAGGATGACCAAGCTCACCAAATTAATTGGAGAAAGCACAGGGAACTGACCTTTAGACATGCCTGGAGGGGTGTGCATTGATAAGTACTGGAGCCGTTTCCTTGTAGAACATTTAGTGCTGGTAGCACGTTTGTGTGCTACAATAATTGCTACAGGAAGTTTGGTAAAGTGCTAGACTAATAAGCTAGTAAAAGTGCAGGAGAGGAGAAAACTAGCAAATCTAAGGGAAAAATTGAAGAGCATACGTTTTGGCACTGCTCAGAAGCTTACAAACAGTCCTGGATACAGCAAATCTGTATCTGGACTACACTAGTTCCAGGAAAGGCAGGAAACAGGTTTTGTGTGTGTGTGTGTGTGTGTGTGTGTGTGTGTGTGTGTGTGTGTGTGTGTGTGTGTGTGTGTGTGTATAGAAAGTGAAGAGAGAGAATTCGATATTCATAAGCTAAATGGGGTGGGCCTTTGCTAAGTTCTCACTATAAACAGTAGAATGAGCTGATGTAATGTGACTTGGGGGGGGTGGTGTCCAGTATCAACTTTATACCAGAGGCGGGCAACTCAAAGCCACCAAGACTTAAGTCTGCCACAAGAACTGGGCGGGGGTTGGTGGGAAAAACAGTTGTACAGATTACAGAGATATTAAATGAAAAGTGAAGATAACAGAATAAACACATCGTTTCCCAGTATCATAGTAGGTCAGTCTCTCTACAGCTTAGAACAGATTCAGCAAACAGGTATATCTGATTTAAAGAGAGGGTTGTTGGTGGCCTAATGGTTAAGGTGTTTGCCTTACAAATGCAAAGTGCAGGGTTTGAGTCTCACAAGGAATAATTGGCTAGTCTTAAAATGGCTCAAAAAGGCGATTAGCCTAGTACTAATCTATGAACCTAAGAGAGCAATTTTTTACAAAACAGAGTTTTAAGGACAGACTTTTGACATACAATTTCCATAGAAGAGACTTTGAAATACATATTAATTAACAGATAGGATACATTCGTTCTCTACAATATAATATTAAATTTTAGAAGATATTCCTAAGTTTAGGATTCCTGTGATAGATTTACTATCAGAGTAAAAGTAGAGAGACATAGAATAAGGCTCCGAGAGAGCAGATGATGCTCGCTATAGCTGAGAAGGATAACAAATTGATTTACTATATGTCTTCAGCAGATGATGCTCGCTATAGCTGAGAAGGATAACGAATTGATTTACTATATGTCTTCGCCTGGTTTTAGTTGAGAAGGATAACAAATTGATTTACAATATGTCTTCTCCTGGTTTTAGTTGCTTATGGAAGGCACAACATTGCTGGGGTAGTTTTCCCTAACTCCTGGAGAGATGGGATGAGCAGTAGATTAACAATCCTAAGTGGGTACAGTACTATGATTGATTGGCTTAGCAGAGTTACTTAAGTTAGGTGAAGTGTTCTAATGAGACATTAGCCAGGAGGGATACAGGAGCACAGTTGATTATTCAAAAAATGAGTTTTAACAAGTTTCTTGACTGTAATGGGGATTTGTTGTCAGTTATGTGGGCAGGAAGGGAGTTCCAGGTTTTTGCTATACAGTGTCTGTAGACAGACTTACCAGCTTTATTGTTATATTTGGTTACTTTAAGGAGGTTTTGTGTGCTAGACTTCAAGGGCCTGGTGGTTGTATAGAGTTGCAAAAGATTTTGTAGGGCTGGGGTGTTTTCAGAGTTATGTATTATTTTGTGGGCTAGTGATAGTTGATTGAGTTGAAACAGTAGTGGTAGTTCTAGCCAATTGAGTATTTTTAGGCATTCACAGTGATGTGTTCTGATGGGAGAGGTTGTAGTGAATTTGGCTATCTTATTATAACAACTATCAAGTGTGTTTAGGTCGGATTTGCAGAGATTTGTAAGCACGGGGGAGGCATAAAGTAGGGTGGATAGTAGGTGAGTCCTCGCTATTGTAGTTTTGGAGTGGTCAGTGAGGATTTTTTTATTGCGATACAGTAGGCCAAGTTTTTTATGTACTTTTTTTATGGTTATAGAAATATGTAGGTCAAATCTAAGGTGATTATCTATTTCAACCCCTAAGAGTTTGGTATGATTTGTGGGGGTGATTCTGGTCTTGTTAAAGGAGGAGATGAAGAAAGAATCAGTGGGAGATGTGGCTCTGTGGGAGCTAAAGAGTAATATATTTGTTTTACTTGGGTTCAGAATGAGCCTTTGTTTTGTAATCCAAGTTTCTGCTAGGGAAAAGCATTCTTGTGTTAGGGAGTGAAGGATGTCAATTGATTTGGCTGCACATATTATGGTGGTATCATCTGCATATTGCACTATTGAGGCTTTAGGAATACTGTTTGGGAGCTGATTGGTAAAGAGGGTAAAAAGAAGTGGCCCCAGGATGGAGCCTTGAGTACTCCTAAAGAGACTGGTAGGAAGGGGGAGAGTTGGTTTTGCTAAATAACAGTTTGTTTCCTTCCCTCTAGTTAGTTTTTGAACCAGGAGATGGCAGGGTTGGTAAGGTTTAGCATTGCTAGTGAAAAAAGGAGTTTATTGTGGTTAACCATATCGAATGCTTTGGACAAGTCAAGGAAGGTGGCAGATACAAGGAGTCTGTTAGTGCAGTGGTGGTGCTATGGAAGGGTCTAAAGCCATGTTGTTGTGTTGCTATTAGATTATTTTCTAGGAGATATTTCATTAGTTGCTTGTGTATTACCCTCTCTAAAATTTTAGATAAAGGGGGTAGTATGGCTATAGGGTGGTAGTTATTGAGTTCCAGGGAGGTTCCCCCTTTATGTAGAGGGATGATATGTGATATTTTCCATAGTTTGGGTACTATATACTCAGAGATGGCTCTGTTAATTAGGATGGACACAGGATATGATATGGCTTCTGCAACCAGGTGGAGGTATTCAGTGGGTAATTTATCTGTGGCTAGAGACATTGGTTTGAGCTGGTGGAGTAGTTTTTCAATGGATTTGGTTGTTTCTGGGTGGAAGATGAACTTGGGGCAATTGTTAGTTGGGGGTGGGTGGTGGATTTGCAGGGGTGGGGATGTTGTCATAGGGTTGGTTGTTTGTAAGGGTCTGGATGATTTCTGTAAAGTATTTATTAAACTGAGTGGGGATGTCTTCTTGGTTGTTATCTATTTTTGGGGTTGGGGTAGTTGTTTTACCTGGTTGTAGAATAGAGTTAATTGCTGCCCAAAATTTTTGTGCGTTGTTCCTGTGCTTATCCTGAAACTTTTGGTAGTAAGATGTTTTGTCTGTTTTGGTGAGTTTTTTTGGCTTTGTTATGCAGTTCAACGTATATTTATTTGTTCAATTGGGATTTACTGTTGAGGTAGTTGGTCCAGGCCTTGTTTCATTTTTGAGGTGGGATTTTGTGTCTGGGATTAACCAGGGGGTATATTTAGTTTTAATTCTTGTTGTTCTGGAGGGGGCATGATGGTTAAGGGTGTTTAAGGAGGTAGTATTGAAATATAGTACGGCTTCATCAAGAGATAGGTTTTTTAGGGGGGTCCAGTTGCACATTTTTAGGTTGTTTATATAGTTGGAGTGGTTAAAGTGTTTTTTGTTTCTAATTAGGTGCATAGATATTTGGGTCAGTTGTGGTGATTTTGATCTGAGTAAGAATGTGACTTGGTGGTCACTCAGGGTGTCTGGTAGACACCCTGCTAGGGATATCACTGATGGGTGGGATACGAGTATCCAATCTAGAGTGGATTGGTGTTTTGTTCTCTTGTCTGTTCTTGTGGGGGAGTGATGAGTTGGGTTAGGCCATGTAGGTTAATATGGGAGATTGGCTTATGACTGGAACAGTTTTGCCAGTCAGTATTAAGGTCTCCTAATACTATGCTTTCCTGGGGGAGGGAGTTAGATTGCCATTCTAGGAGATTTTCTGTAATGGGGATATTGTTGCCTGGAGGGATGTAGCATCCTATGATGTTGATGTGTTTGCTATCATTAAGTTTTAGTTTTGTTAGAGTGAGTTCAGCTTTATCAAGGTCTGTCATTGTTATGTCTACTTTCTCAAGGATGAGGTGAGATTTATACACTATAGCAACACCCCTCCTTTTTTACCTATTCTATCACTACAAATTATATTGTAACCTAATGGAGTGATTTCATTGTTGTGGTTGTGTGGTTTAAGCCAAGTCTCTGTTAGTATGACTATCTCAGGTTAATAAAAGGAGAGTAGTGCATGAATGTTGTGGACATTGTTTAGTATACTTCTGACATTTAAATTTAAAATGAGGAGCATGGATTTGTCTTGGTGGAGTAGGGTATCATTCAGGTTGAGGGTTGGGGCTCCTAGATTTTGTGGGCCTGGGTTTGTGTGTATATCACCACAGCTAATGAGTTGGGTTCTGAGGTAAAAATAGAGTTTGAGTAGTTTGTTTAGGGTCTTAAAATTCTTTATAGTTGTTTGGGACTGGTAGTGTGATGGCTGTAATCTACATGCATAGTGGCGACTAAAGAAGGTTTGGTAGTGATATGGGACAAGTTGAGTAAAAGGGTGTGTTGTAATAATGTTAGTGGAAGTAGTTTTTCTTGGTATGTGGATATAATTAAGTTGTTTTTGGTGGTTGGTGATAGAAGTTAGCATTGGGAGGGTGGATACACATAGGAGCAATAGTAAGAGGTGAATGCATGCGGGTTTGGGTAGTTTGGGCATGGTTTGGTTGGGTTTGGTCATAAGTGAGAGATCTGTTTGGGATGGGGTGGGTGGGGTGGATGATGAGAGGTGTTGTTTGTGACTGTATGGTAGTTAGATGGAAGACTGTCTTTTACAGGATGTGGAATAGTGGAAGAGAAGGAAATGGGTACAGGGGTGGGGCGGATTCAATGTTTGGTGGTTTGCATGAGGGGAGTGGCTAAGTTTAGTTGAAATGTAGCACTAGTGAGGGTGGGTGGAAATAGGGGGCAGGGAGAGGAGCAGAGTGAGCCCGAGCACAGCGAGGGCGAACTCAGCAGGGCTAACACTAACTCCAATTATATCTCTGGGCTTATTTGTTTCTTTTCTTTGTACACCAAATGTATCTTTTCACTTGTTTCTGTTTACACCAAATGTATCTTTTTGGATGTATTGTACTAGTTTAATTTCACTCCAAATGTATCTTTTTGGTTGTATTTTACTGGTTTAGTTTTACACCAAATTTATGGGCTACTTTTAAGTTATAGATTGTCCCCTTGCAGAGATTAATTAAGAGCTGCAGGGTATATTTTATGGGCTATGTGCAGGGGAGCCAAATGAAATTACTGTGTGCAGGGTAGATTTGTAGGTTAAAGAGGTAAGATCCTTGGGGAAAATCTAGCTAGATTACACAACATGGAGGGAGCCTAGATGTGCCTTTAGACCCAGGGCAGCATGAAACAGTACATAGGTAGAATGTTAGGGTACTAGTACATGTTATGGTATTAGCCTTATTCAAATTGCAGGTTGGACTTCAAAGACTTGTAGCAGGTAAAGTATTTCAGGGTAACGTCCTTTCAGTCAGAAGTGTTTTATACTGGGGAGGAAAGCTGCACTAAGCCACAGATAATGTTGGATGAAGGACCAAAAGTAAGATATCTGCTTTAAATAACGTACTTACAAAATGTGGAAGTGCATAGAATAACATCTATTGCATTTGGAGGACTATTGGGACTTCTGAAGTTCAGATTTCTGGCAATGTTTTCTAACTTCATGTCTAAATGATGCCACATTTGACAGCAAACCACAATTTAGTGTGAAACACACATAAATATGAGTGAAACCTTGGACTTGCTGCAAACATCTGGACAGTGGAGAATTATAGTGCCCTACTATTCAAGACAACATGATTGCATGTGAAAACCTTGAAAATGTATGGCACAGTATAAGAATATGCACATATATTGAGAACCCATCTGTTTGACTCTATGACACCAACAACAGCCACATAAATTGCAGCCCATCCCCCTGTGTCTCCTGGATTTCACCACACATACATCAACAACTGAACACGTTGTGTAATGTATAATGTTGTGTGCTCACTCATGGACAGGGCAAGTTGAGTGTGGCCATAGGCTTGCCCATCCAAATGCAAACGGGTACTATTGTCACATAGCTACACTATTAAACAGTTATCTGACTGCTAGGGTACTAGCCCTAGATGACAGTAAGAAGGAATATGACTCTGCAGGCCTCCCAGGTTGTTCATCACAGAACTTGGTTAGATCCTCTAGGATTAGTTCACCTGCAGTCATTTATAAAGCAGACGTGAGCTATGGAGTATGCATTAAGTATTGTGTTCTGTAGTCTGTAATGCTAGGTAGGTAGGGGTTCTAATCTCATTCCAGTCTACTTGCTGTGTGTGTGTGTGTGTGTGTGTGTGTGTGTGTGTGTGTGTGTGTGTGTGTGTGTGTGTGTGTGTGTGTGTGTGTGTGTGTGTGTGTGTGTGTGTGTGTGTGTGTGTGTGTGTATTTCCAAAGAACAAGTGTGAATTCTAAACTGGCATGGTTTTGTAATGTTTTGGGCCTTGTAGTTGATGCAGGCCTCCAAACTCTTGTCCTGCACAAGGACTTCTGATTTTATCTACTATAAGATTACCTAAAGTAATGCTAATATCAGACTTGAGCATTGGCATGTGTGATAAGTACTGCATTCTGTACTCTGTAAACTTAGATAGGTAGGAGTTCTATTCTCACTACAGCCAACTCGGTGTGTGTGAGATGTTAAGCTGAGCATTTTACATCAGCCTATGGGATGCTGTCCACCTCTGCTCAACAGACATTGCTAATGTCATTAGCAGTAGATTATTTCTTGTGTATATGTCACAACAGGCCATGGTTAAGCAGTGGCCTGACAGAAGCATGCATGTAAGATGTTATTAAGTTTATGGTGTCATTCAAAAGTAAAACAATACCTGACAGTGTGGGATTGAGTATGCTGCTTTGCCAGGCATATACGTACATACACACATACATACATACATACAAATATTTCAATCACGGGCATTAATGCCCTTCTAGCTTGTCAATATACCAAAACACTTGCTCCCAAAATACGTATCCAGGCTGTTCTCAAAAATATCTAAACTAGTATTTGCTTTAATGTAATTTGGTAGTCTGTTCCATGCATCAGCTACTCTGTCAGAGAACCAATTAGTACACTTCTCATTCCTATAGAATCTCCTGTGTAGGTTGTCTGATGATTCTCTAGTACTTTTTGTTAACCCCAAACATTCCCAAAGTTATTTGCCACTAAATGCCCTATATACATGAATAAGTTCTCATCTTAAATATCTGCAAGAGTCTGTACAAGTTCAGATATTTTAGTCTTTCATAATAACTTAAATTTTCACATCCGTGGAACTCTTTCCAGTTTACTCATGCTTGTTTTCTTATAGGGTTTCCATATTGTTATTCCATACTCAAGTTTGGGTCTAATGTAACTAAGAAACAATAACTTCATTATTTTTGATTTCCTAGACTTTATAAATCTTTTTATACAACCTATAGTTCTATAAATATCATTAATGAATTGGTTGATATGATTAGAAAAACTCATAGCTGAATCTACCCATATATCCAGATCCTTAAATGAGTTTACATTTCAATAACTGGGTGCTGTATTAATTATTCACATTTCAATTTATGCCTACAAAATCTCATATGCTTAGTTTTTGATGCATTTATCAGCATATTATTCTCCTGTGCCCAAATGTTCAATTTAGACAAGTTATTTTGCAGACATGCCTTATGTGTAACACATGTAATCAGTTTACCCAATTTCAGGTTGTCTGCATACAGACTGTAAAACGCCTCACATGAAAAAAGTTAGGTCTGAAAGAAACAATCTAAACAACTAACTCTGACTGTAACCAAGGATTTCACCTGTCCACTTGCTGTATGATACTTGCCATGTCCTATCTGCAACCCATGCAGCTATCCATCTTATCAAGAGTACATCAATACCTAGTTATACTAATTTATTGATCAGTGTTATGTGTATGACCCTGTCAAATGCTGAAGTTAAATCTATATAAATTACATCATAACGCAATTTTTCATTCATAAGTGTTATTATATTGTCATAGAATATCATGTTACAGGTGGTAATAGATCTGTTTCAACATATGCATGCTGATATATGGTTTCAAGTCCCATCCTATCCAGTTCTGTCAATAACGTATCCAATATTACCTTCTCCATTATTTCCATAACATGAAAGTAGACTTAAGGACCTATATGACTCTGGGTTTTTCCTACTCTCCTTTCCCTTAAAAACAGGTTTAATAAGCACATGTCTCCAGTCTTGAG
Source organism: Protopterus annectens (assembly GCF_019279795.1). Taxonomy (NCBI): domain Eukaryota; kingdom Metazoa; phylum Chordata; order Ceratodontiformes; family Protopteridae; genus Protopterus; species Protopterus annectens. The sequence continues at coordinate 622,876,160 of NC_056729.1, read as the reverse complement.
GAATCTCCCCATATTTATATGACCTATTGAATAATAGATATAATGGTACTGTAAGTTCTTGGTGAAGTGCTCTCAGGTCATTGTTACTAATTCCGTCTCCTCCCTGAGCTTTGTTTGGATCCAGTTTGTACAGTTCTTTTTCAATATAATCTAATTTGATTCCAGTATCTGGGGTTATCTGGATGTCACTAGGACAACTTACCACCTCTTTTGTGGAGCCAAACTGTTTTGCTTACGATTTTGTAAATGTATCTATAATCTGTTGTGTCTGAGAATGAATTTTAAAATCTGCACACAGTTTATCATTTTGTCTGTCTTTAATCCTTCCACATCTTATGCATCTATAAAAAAGTTTCCTATTATCCTCAATATCTTTATATAAATTTTCTTCAAATTTTCCTTGAGCTTGTCTCACACTGTGGTTAATCTGTTTGTCCAGCTTGTTTATTTCAGTTTTCAAAGTTAGTTTGACCTCTCTTCCATTTCATACATTTTTGTCTCTCACCTTAATTAGATACCTTGTTCTTATGGAAATATATCTACCTGATGTTGTATGCCTAGATCCTGATGTTAAACATTTTTTTTGATTTTCTGCACTCAAACAATTTCTCTTTCAAAACATTCCACAGTCCATCTGCAGTGTTTCACTGAACACCTCACTCCAGTTAGTTTTACATAGTGACTGTTTTATGGCACTTGCTTGAGCCATAATCCTGTTATTAGGCATGGTCACAAGAGCAGACTTACAAATGTGACAATGTACAGCTCCAGCAAAGTAAGAGTCATGCTGCTAAACCCTTGGGGTTCACAGTGTAAAACACGCTCTCTGTAGGCACTTTTTGCAGTGAAGATGTGGATGTATGTGCATGCACAGAAAACTCGTTCAAATTTACAGTAAGTACTTTGGCCTTGCAAGGCTACAATGCCTATCAAACAACCAGACAACAAATGCAAGTTATATGAACTAATGTGGGACTACAGTTATGTGTACCAGGAACCTAAGTGTACAGTATGACATTCATAGGACATGCTGGAAGGACAGGAATATCTCTCAAAGGTTGACACTCCTCTGCAGTAGGCCTCACATCCATGTCAAGCAGAGCACCTCCATTACCCTGTTGAAGGGCAGGTTGCGTGAATTGCTGTGAAAATGTTATCTAATATGGATCACTGCCACTGTGGACCTTGCTAGACAAACCTTGGACATTGGTGACATCTGACATTGAACATTATATTGTGATTCAACAGCTATGCTCCTAATAACTATCAGGTTACTACCCCACTCAGATCCTATGAACCTCAGAACTCAAGGCAAAATATATGCAAAACTGAACAGATTGGTCTGGTTGCTATTCAAGGCATCTACCTGGAAAAGTTGCTATTCAAGGCATCTACTTGGACAAGGCTACAACAAGCCTACAGACCCTTGCATCCTCTGGGACAAGACTGTGGATTACCAAACAGGTTGTGGCCTGCTTCTTATCTTGGGATTGGTGCTAACATTTTCCTTCTGGTGAGAGAAGAAGCAAATGAGAATTGTATTCCAGCAGAGTGAAGTTGTGGTGAGACCAGACTAGTAGTAGCCAGGCAGTAGCCATTCATGCGATTCTCCTCCTTTCATCATTCTTGACAAGCTAATTCTTTGTTTTCAGTAAGTACTGCTTGATTTGTTTCTAACTTCAGAATATCCACCTAAATACATCATCATTAAATTTTCAGGGTCTATGTCTTAGTTTATATCAAAAAGAAAGAAAGAACAAACACCATGGCTCAAATAAAACTAAACCTTTTAATAAAAAAACAAAGCAACCAAAAATACAAGGTAAGCACTTTCACAGTCCTCAGACTGCTTCTTCAGACCTATTAAAAAGTGCTACACCTGAAAGAATTTAACAATCAAGGCAACCAATAAGTCTTTGAAATAGAATTACCTAGCAAAGAGACAAAATACAGTGTATGCTGAAGGCAATGTTAGTGTGGGAGTGCCTTCAGCATTGGTTTAAGAGAAACTCTGTCATTAATCCCTGGATGTTTATCTGCATCAATAATCCATTTCTGTTCCCTCATTTCAGTAAAATTCTTAAAATCACCACCTCGTATATTAGGACTAAGTAACTCTAGCGCCATGAACTTAAATGTATGTCTCTGTCTCATATCAGAAACATGTTATGCTAATGCATTACCTAGTTTCTTATTCTTCATACCATTCATATGCTCTAAAATGCTATCTTTAAAAAGCCTGTTCATTTCACTTACATAGAATACAAACAACTCTACACAAAAAGCAAAATATACAAGATTCTGCATTGTACAACATAAAAGGATGTCTCTATTACAAAACTGTGCGTAGGATGTGTAAAAGTGCACCCTGTATAGATACTGGGATACTGATGGATAATCCTTCTTAGTATTCTTTTAACAAAATTGTTGCTTAAGGAACATGCTATTTCTAAAACTAAATTGCAGTTTATCACTTACAGTCTGTTTTAGCTTGTCATCTACACACAAAATTGCCCAATTTTTCTTTACTATATTGCAAATCGTGTTCACATTACTAGAATAAGTTAAAGTTAATCTAGCATCTCTAGTACTAGTATGTGTCAATCTTCCCCCAGATTCAGCAAGCTTTGCAAGGAGTACAGGAATAGTGCAAGAGCTGCTGCACGCAATATGGCCGACGAGCGATCCAGGAATGAGCTCCCGGGACATGCACGAGCGCTCCTACAATATTCCTGCACAGACACCACTGCTATATGCTAATTACCTCATTTGCTGGTGAAAACCATGCAAATGAGGTGAATTAGCAATCCAGGAAGCAGGCAGGCATCTGTGCAGGAATAGTGTAACCTGCAGAAATGTATTTGGTTACTAACCAAATACATTTCTGCAAATTACAAAATGGAGGCATGACAACTCCAAAGAAAGCACGTATTCAATGTAGTAGGCATGCCAATGGCCAAATATATGGCCATTGGCATGAGAAATAGTTGCAAAATTATAAAAAATAACTTTTTTTTTTTGGCTAATTTCGGCTGTTTAAGCATAGGGCAGCAGTGCGCAAACGGGTCGGCCCGAAAATAAGAAAAAAAGTCAGAAATAAACTTTTAAACCCAAATCAGCATTTTGTCATAATAGTCAATGGCATGCATAAGACAACAATACCAGGGAATAGTGGTTATTAAGGGGGAAGGCTGAGTGTTTGTGTGGTAACTATGAATTAGCATTCTGTTTTATGCAAATGAGGGGACTGATACTGAATCACAGATTTCCTCCCAGTGTTAGCTTGCACCCAACCGTGTAGGTGCAGCAACACCATTGTATAAGTATAAGAGCTAGATGACCTCATAAGGAGGAGTGTCATGAATGCTGTAAGCTTATTGGAGCTCTGTGGCCCATGTTTGTCCTTAGTTAAGCACAGCTAAGTAAGGGTGTGTGTCTGAGGCTGCCTAGCAGTGTTTACATTGCCTAAACAGGTGTGCACACCCCACACTGGGTTTAAAACAAAAAAAAAACAGGAAATAACAGCTCTGTTCACATCTGAGCACTGGGTTTGTGTGCCATGCCTTGGAGATTAAACGGGAAGGCAATGGAAAGGGAAAACAGCAGTAGGAAGGCAATCAAGGAGAACTAGCATAGCTGGCAGGTGAAATGTATCAGAATCAGCCAAATACACATGGAACAGCCAAGCACACTATAAGCTATGCAAACACCGTCCAGTCTGTTTTTTTCCCACAAACTCTACACCACCGGTTTACACAGATGGGAAAAGTTTACCTGACAAAACTAACAAAATGTTAGGGGCTGCTGTTGCTCTCATACATCAATATGTGCAATAGGCTGAGGGTGGTGAGGATGTGAATGCTGGCAACCAACCCACAGTGAGGAGAAGGAGAAGAGTGTACAGACCTGGGTAACCTACCAGGGATTACATGAGCTGGAGATAGTGGAGCGCTATAGGTTGGACAGGGACATTCTACAGCAAATTGTTGAGCTGTGCCGGCCACGCCTCACACACAGAACCAACAGAGGGGAACCCATCCCAGTGGATACCAAGGTATATGTAGGCTTAAGAATACTAGCCACAGGTATCTTCCAAAGGGCAACTGGGGATATCATGGGGATCTCACAGGCATCAGCATCCAGGGTACTCCACCAGTTCCTGGATGCCATGTCAGCACATGCTGGCGAGCACATATATTTCCTCAACACCCGTGTGGCGTTGACCAGCAATATGCATCCCTTCCAACAAATAGCAGAATACCCTGAGGTAGTGGGTGCTATAGACTGCATGCACATACAGATCAAAGCACCACCCGGCGAGCAGGGTAGGGTCTACATAAACCGCAAGGGCTTTCCCTCCATCAACTGCCAGGTCATGTGCAATGCGCACAGCATTATCTTGAATGTGTGTGTTGGCAGCCCTGGAAGCTATCACGACTCACACATCTGGCATATGACACAGCTGTACCAGTCATTTGCCAGTGGGGACATCCCATATGGCCACCTAGTGGGGGATGCTGGTTACGCACTGGAGCCGTGGCTGATGACACCCATGCACAAACCAGAATCATAATAGAGCGTGTGTTTGGGATGCTCAAATCACAGTTCTGCTGCATGGGTATATCCGGTGGAGCCTTGCAGTACTCGTCAGCTACATTTACACAAATGTTCATAATATGTGCCATGCTACACAATATGTTCCTGCAGAAACAGCTGCAGCAGAAACAGCATGGGGCACGGCCACACAGCCCCCCACCATTGCCAAGGCCATCACAGGCACAGAGGGACTCAGAGGAGGAACAACGTGAGCCTGCCCATGTAGGCAGAAGGAGGAGTGCCCAGTATGCCCAGGCTTTGGCAAAGAGGCAACGCATAGCACATACACTGACACGGAAGGGGCCCAGGGAATGACACCTCTCTCTGAGTCACACATACTGTAAAAGGGATGCCAAACATGACACTACCTGTGCTTTACCATGTATAGGGAGTGTAGTATATGCATCCAACATAGTCAACTCTCCAGCACCATCCTCAATACTGGCACAGACACAAGGTAAGTCACTCTTCCTATCAATTGCTGAATGGAGTAGTATGTTCTGATAGTTGTATCTATGGTATGGACATGAGCATGCAAGGGAATTGGGTGGCTGAATGAGATGGCAGCAGACAGTGGACACCGATATGGACAGCATGAAATCCCTAACAAATACTGGTGTCAACAAAGTATGCAGTACTAGAAAAGGTGACAAATCCCACTGCAGTACATGTGGTGGCCCAAATGTGTGTCCATAGGACACACACATGCATGTCAGTGAGGCACACATACCCATCATCAGCCTCAGCCAGCAGGACAGGTGTAGATGACCATAAATAAAGGCTGGGCTAAGACTTCCAATTGATGGGAGTGGTTAACAGCCCCCCTCCAGACCTACACAGACAGATTACAACATGTCTGGCAGTTGTATGTTATTTCTGAAGGATAAGAAGTCTGAAACTGAAATGTAGGCCAATAATACCTAAGGTCTGTACTCTACTGATATGCCTCCAGGCTGTATGATAGGTCAGAATACAAAATGAAATGGAAGCCAACAGAGTACTGAAATACCAGTACACTCGTATCAAATGTTTAAAGTCATCAGGTGTGCCCCCCCACCACAATCCTATGTAAAAATGCAGTAACATGTATGTTTCTGTTTAATAACAGTGGATCACAGATTTCTGAGCTGGCCCAATCTACAGGATAGATTGTTGCATGTGTACAATATGCAGGGGTTTGTGTGTTAGGTTGTTGTGTGTTCAACATTGTCTGGAAGTGGTCAGCGTGTAGGCATGGAGGGTTGTGTCTTGGTGGCCTTTGGCCAGTACTGTTGATGACAGGGCCATGGTACGACAACTGCAGTGCCAACCACAATGCTTCTCAGTAATACCCATATCAGCCAGTCATCCATACTCACTGTCCAGATGTTAATATATGTCACCATCTAAAAGATGGACATGCCATGAATGTGGGCCCAGATATACACACAGTACACAGGTGGGAGTACCCTAGACAGAGTACATAAAATGTAACTGTCAACTGCACACACCTTTGGAATTGTACATACAGGTTAGCAGCACTTTAGTCGTCTGTGTAGTATGGAATTCTGATGTAGTCTGGCCAATCAGTGGCAGACCACAAAAGGCACAGTTATGAAGTAATGAGAGACTGCCTATGTCCCTGCACAATGCAGCATAAGGGGAATGTCCCATGTATATCTGTGAGTCAGCTGCAAGAAGCTTTCATATCACACATGCAGTCAGCTCACCCTGCCACCAGCCACAGGTTTATCACAGGTCATATCCTTGCTGTTGGGAATGAGTACAGTATGACCCCCCCACTTCTGTATGGGAATACCCACAGAATGCAGCATGCTGAAGAGGTGTCCCATGCAGGGGTGTCCCTAACTGTGTAAGCAGCACCCTGCCAGCATCCAAACAATGGATTAATCTGGACAGGAACTATTGCCATTAATACCTCACACACTTACCCTGTCACCCCAGGGGAATCCAGTGTCTTGTTGCCTGGGAATGTAGGAGTGAAAGAATGCACTGGCCTGCTACAGATGGCCTGCATCACTACCAAATGGCCTACAGTCCTCTGTCAAAGGCCTGTGCCTCATCTGTAGTGCCAATGTATGTTATCTCATGGGTTGCCAACTAACAGCATACAGTCAACAGAACACAAATGCAAGGCCATGTTGACAAATCCCAGTAGCATGCCCACTATGTCCTACTGCATGCATTGTGGACCAACCCCTAAATACTGCTAGGATGAACGGACAACTATAGGGATACTTCTCAGATATCACTCGCATAATTTTAGGAAGAGGATAGAAAAACAGAGTGGGGAGTGTAGAAGCATGGCCATCATGGAGTGTGTGAAGTCTGAAACTCTGATGTGTGCCCATACTACCCCTGCCTGCAAACCCAGTAATGGGTGGCTACAAACCTGCTTGCAAACCACAATAAGAAGGGGAACTGACCAGATATATGAGCCCTGCCTCTGGGTAACCTGGGTGAATCTGTACAGCTGAAAGGTATGGCCACAGCAGGATATGACTATTCTGTTATGTCGATATATGTACAAGAAGAGGATCCTCAGCCACAACAGCACCAAGGTGCTGGACCATTTACACAGACCCATCAGCAAGTGTCTGCAGCTACACCTCCAGAATGGTATGAGTGTGCAAGAATATGTAGGCTGCAGACCACAGTACTGGACACAGCTTCATTCATCTTGTATTTCCCAGGAAATAACTGTGAGCAAATAAGTATATCTGTCAGTAGTTGATGACATAATACATCATAATGTAAAAACAGTACATATGTCTGAATATCTCTGCTGACACCAACCATGTAACAGAAGCAGCACAGTCACAATAGTTACAGTATCCCACTATCTGTCACCCATTGTGACTCCATATTGTCAGCTTATCTACAGATATCCTGCAGAAACAGGTTTCTAGCTGTAGGTGTAGAACACCAAACCCTGGAGTGGAGTACAACCAACCTGGAATGGATTCACACACTCAATACAGAAGGTCATACTGAGCATGCTCCTACACTTAGAGAAATAAAGCCCATGTCTGACAACACAGTGGACTATACATATCTGTCAGTCGCAGATGTCTGTGCACACACACCACATTGTACACCATTCATGCTTTGCACACACATTGGATAGGAATACTCACACATATCCAAGGCCAACACACTATAATATGTCAAACATACACATACACAGATGTGGGGAAGAGAGAGACAGACAGTGACAGAGAGATTTCCATCATGAGGCCTGTCCCACCCACCACACATCCAATTGGTTGATATCACATGATGTGCTGATGTCAATCACTGTAGACATTACTTTTGGTAGTCCTCAGCCCTATAGTGTCTGTGGTGCTTGTGATAACTGCATAACATGATAATACAAATCAGTATTCTTCTAGCATTTGTATACCCAGTCCTGGCAAATGTAAAGTTGTGTGTGACTGAGTGTGTGTGTGTTTCCAGTGGAATGGTTTATGGTCCATTCACACACACTGCACTTCCCATTGCCCATGTTAGCACTCCTGCAGATGTCAGTCACCTTGAAATAACCCTCTGGCCAAGCCTCAGACCTATAAGCTGTGTGGCACTTGTGATATGTGTGTAATGCTGTAGTGCAGAATACTAGTTAGGATCTCTAATCCCAGACATAGCAACTGTGAAATTCTGTGTGTGTGGAGATGAAAGATGTTGAGGCCATTCACAGTTACTACACCACCCATTCCCCTACTTTAGTATGTCTGCTGATGTCAGTCACCTTGACATAACCCTTTGGAGAAGTGCCAACCCCATAAGCTCTGTGGTGCTTGCTATAACTGCATAATGCTGTAGTGTAGTATACTATTTAGGTAGTAGTTCTAATCTCAGACATGGCAACTGTGAAACTGTGAGTGTTTGTGTGAGAGAGTGTGTGTGTGTCTTTGATGATACCTGATTTTATGGACATAGACATTTACTAGTCTCCCCTTACCCCTCCTTTAGCACTGCTGCTGATGTTAGTCACCTTCAAAGATACCTTTGGAGAGCTCTTCACCATATAAGCTCCATGGTGCTTGCAATAACTGCATAATACTTTAGTGTAGCATGCTATTTAGGTAGGGGTTCTAATCCCAGACATGGCAACTATGAAACTGTGTGTGTTTGTGAGAGAGTGTATGTGTCTTTGATGATACCTGATTTTATGGACATTGACACTTACTAATCTCCCCTTACCACTCCTTTAGCACTGCTGCTGATGTTAGTCACCTTCAAACATACCTTGGCACAGCTTTTCAACATATAAGCTCCATGGTGCTTGTGATAACTGTGTAATATTATAGTGGTTCATACTAGTTAGGTAGTAGTTCTAATCCTAGACATGGCAACTGTGAAACTGTGTGTGCTTGTGTGAGAGAGTGTATGTGTCTTTGATGATACCTGATTTTATGGACATTGTCACTTATTAATCTCCCCTTACCACTCCTTTAGCACTGCTGCTGATGTTCATCACCTTCAAAGATACCTTGGCACAGCTTTCCAACATATAAGCTCCATGGCACTAGCAATAACTGTGTAATATTATAGTGGTGCATACTAGTTAGGTATAGTTCTAATCCCATACATGACAACTGTGAAACTGTGTGTGTTTGTCCGAGAGAGAGTGTGTGTATGATAATACCTGATTTTATGGATATTGACACTTACTACCCTCTGCTTACCCCTCATTTAGCACTGCTGCAGATGTTAGTCACCTTCAAAAATACCTTGGCACAACTCTCCAATATGTAAGCTCGATGGAAACTGCCATTAATGTGAAGCAATGTAGTAGCAGTAACTCCATAGGTATGGGTTTGAATCTCATCTGTGGAGTGTGTTTGTGTGTGTGCATATGTCTGTACCCCAAAGAGTTTGGCCACATTTACACCCAGTACACATCTCAGAGCCTGACTTTAGCAGTCCTGCAGATATCATCCACCTTAGAAGTACCTGTTGTCAACCCTAAACCATGTAATGTCAGTGGTGCATGTGGTAAAGCTGTAACATAATGGTCTGTAAAGAGTGTTCAATAAAGGTTTGAACCTCACTCCTGACAAATGTAAATGTGTGTGTAGGCAAAAGTTATTTTTGCAATCTCTCACCCACTACATCACCCAATGGCAGTATTTAAAATGGATGATGATGTTCGTCACCTTAGAAGTACCTTGGGACAACATCCATCCTATAAACTCCCTAGCGTGTGTGATAAATGTGGTACACTGTAGTAGCAATACATAGCTCGGTAGGGGTTTAAATCTCAGTACTGGCAAGTGTGTCTGTCTGTCTGTCATGAGTATACTGTGTGGAGGTTGCTGTGATTGTGTAATAACAGGATCCATTGTGGGGTGGGTTTTGCTAAATTATTATGTTGAGGACTTAGTATATGTCACAATGTCCACCTTACAAGGACAGCAGATGTCAAGACACCGGAGAGGTTGGTGTAGACAATCCATAGCCCTACATGTGACATTATGGATTAGTGAACAATATAGGCAACCCTTCTATTACTCAGAGAACACTCTCCACCCACGTCTCATACACAAAGACACATGGCTAGGCAACAGCCACTATATTGGTAGTTCCCTGCATATTGCCTCACAGATAGTGACCACGGTGTGATTGCAGTGGACTACAAGCCTGTTGACCACAACAGTGCCACTGACATCAGAAAGAACTTTAATGTGTCACATCTCCTGACTGAGTGTGTGTTATCCAGCAAGTAAAAGGACATGGCACCCTGTTCCATCCTCTCAGTAGGCAAATAAATGTGTACAGTGGCCCTTTTGCCATGTTCCCCACTGGACGCCTGCAACAGCTGTAGATTCTGCAAACATAACCCACAAAGGGAATACCATGCTTTATACACATGCCCTGCATGGACAGATGACACTAACTCCACTGAATACCTGTATCATGCTGTCAATGTAGGTGCAAGCACAACCTCAGTTACACAGACAGGTCTCACCAAATGACGTCAGGAATGCTACATTAGAAGATAACAATCTGTCCACACAACATGCCCCAGAGACCTCAAGTACACTTCCACATGTCAAAGAACATGCATGTGGGACATGTGCACAACCCAGACACTGTCCAAGTTATGGAATATAGATCACATACATGGGAAGCAGTGCACATCACTGGCCACCCATAATAGTAACCCAGATGAGTGGATGGTGAATACAATACCCAACCCTGGGGACCATTCCAGGGACTACACCCCTGAGCCACACTGGGGACTATTGTCATGTGGCCTGATGCCAAGGTATTCCCTTGGCCTAGCCTTGTAGAGCCTTCAGGCCCATTCACCTACTACACACCTGTGAAACAATTAACCTATGGATCTCAGTACTGGCAAGTGTGTGTGTGTGTGTGTGTGTGTGTGTGTGTGTGTGTGTGTGTGTGTGTGTGTGTGTGTGTGTGTGTGGAGATGAATGATTTTGAGGCCATTCACACTCACTACATCTCCCATTGCCCTACTTTAGCACACCTGCTGATGTCAGTCACCTTAAAATAACACTGTAGAGGTTGTTGTAGACAATCCACAGCCATAAATGTGTACTACCATGTGCAATTACTATGTGACAGTATGGATCAGTAAACAATATAGGCAACCGTTATAATACCCAGATACCACTCTCCACCCACGGATCATACACAAACACGCTTGGTTCTTACTCCCTTTCTTTCTTATTTTCTCTCTGTCTCTCTCTCTCTCTCCATCTCTGGTGGATGTGGAAAAGTGCATCTGTTTTGCATAGGCATCAATTTGACTTTTGCAGGTAATGCTCATGATCACCTAATGGCCTGTGCACAAATTGAAGTTGCATACTTGCTAATTGCATATGGAATAGCTGTGGTATCATTCCCATAGCCAATTGCATGGAAACACATTCCTATAACTAAGCACTTCATGTGGTTGTTGGCCCTTTTCCTTCACTGTGAGCAGGACTTCATGTGGGTGTCTGACAAACAGCATCACAGAGGGTAACTGGAAATACCTCTTATAATATACACTGTGGAGACAGGCCAACAGACAGGAGGAGAGTGTTCCAGACATGGGGACAGAATGTAAGAATTTCTGTTCTACATTTGAAGTAATGTTGGTTTAACAGGGTTTGTGTGGATATGGCTGTTCTACATGATTTAAAGTCTGGCATGACAGTGCTATATGGTTGAGGAAACTCTCACCTGTAGGGCTATCTGCAGACTGGCCAGAGCTTTGAGTCTTAGATGTGATGTGTTACTCACATGTCCTATCTTTAGAAATGCAGTCAGTACATGGTGACATCAATGTGTGTTACTGACTTCATATCCCTCAGTAGAAATATGTCACAACAAACCATGTTACACTAGGAATCTTCTTAGCTTATCACAGCAATATATCAATATTGGCCATGTGTCTGCACCTCTGTCCCCCAAATCTGTCACCCTTTGTCCATATGTCATGCATTAAGAGGTGCATATGTACAGTATATCATTATTTACTGACATCATTCCTGATAACAAGCCAGTGATATATCAGACTGCTAGACATGTTATTTATAGTAGGCCTTATATTTGAGGACAAAACCTGGAGATTCTATTGTAGCCTCTACAGTAAAGAGGTATGTGTACTTATGGTGATTGTTGACAGAGTGTCAGTGTTGTGTAGCAGTGTATTGTGAATATGTTACTTGGCCTGTGTACATACTGTGGTAGATGTCAGTGTTCTTGGTCCTGTTCTATCTGATGTTGCATGCTGCTCCAGTTTCTGGTACCCTATCAGTGTATATGTTTGTAGGGCCAGACTGAGACATGCTACATACCACAGTCAGGCATCAGACTACACTGTGAATTGGGCCAGTATATGTAGGGATAGTGTGTGAGTGGCAAATATGAGGATGGTTTTGTTCACACAGTCCATATACTGTGCTATTAATTAGGCTTACCATAATGTGACTGTGTGTTGAGATTGGTTGTGGGTATGCACTTTCACACTGGTGTCTGTTACTCCATGCTGTTACATGCCTGTAGTGCCTGCTATATTTGCAAGTACATGTGTATCCTCCCATAGGAAATTCGGGTCAGTTTTGTGGCAGTCTGCCTGTAGTTTACACAGTGCTTTCTGACATGCCTAGCAGCTCAGTATATTTAGCTAGTGTAATGTTATGTCCAGATATTTGTCAGATGAACTGTTGCCTGGCCCCCATACATGTTGTGTACTTCTTACAAAGCAGTGGGATGCTGTGAAGATGTATGTCACTAACTAGTGGGAAGTATGTGGGTATGGGATCTCTGCTCCTCCAGTTAATATGTGTTAGGACAGACAGGAGGATGTGAAAGCATCAACTGTGTGAGCTTATCTATTCCAGTATTTGTGTGACATCCCCATTTTCATGGCTGTAAACATCCCCTTTGTCAGGCTTGATCCACACATCTGTGTATACCTCTGGACTGACCAGATTGCTTCAGACTGTCCACATTTATTGGTCATATTTCTGCTGTATTCCACAGGATAATTACTGTGATTTTTGTGGTCCTTCACTATGATGATTTTTATGATGTCTGTCAGTAACTGATGGCATACATGTCACTATTAGAAGAGACTTCCTACACAAAATGTCTGTTGACACAACCCCTGTTACTGCATCAACATTATACATTTATAACTGCAATACTTACATTACATTCCCTTGCACTAAGAGGTTGTGACTTATGGTGCTGAGGTATGACTCCACTACATGTTATGGGCATATGTTTTTTATATATGTATATATATATATATATATATATATATATATATATATATATATATATATATATATATATATATATATATATATATATATATATATATATATATATATATATATATATATATATATATATATATATATATATATATATATATATATATATATATATATATATATATATATATATATATATATATATATATATATATATATATATATATATATATATATATATATATATATATAAGTATATATGAATATATATGTGTGTATGTACATGCATACATATATCTACATATGTATGCATGTGTGTGTGTGTATATATATATATATATATATATATATATATATATATATATATATATATATATATATATATAGATATATATCCATATCCTTGTTATGTGTAAACATGAGTGTTGTATATACCTTCTCAAATATAACCCACCATATTTATTTGGTATGTGCATATTTGATACAAAAACATCACTGATTCACCCCTATTTTCACTAACAAGTAGTAAAGTTGTAGTCAAAGCAGTTGTTCACTGCTATTTAGTACGTGTACTGAATGATATATTTGAACAAGCAACAAACATTTGTACAGCTCAGATGGCTTACTGGTTAAGTGCTGTAAGTGTAGTCTAGAGGGTCCTGGGTTCAAGGGCTGCCTATTGTGTTGCTAGGCAGAAGAAGGACTGCTGGATACAGGGTGGTTAAGGCAGTTTTGATCAGCTTTAAGTGGGTTTGCACAGGTTTGCATGATGGTAAGCGTTGCTAATGTACGGTTAAACAAAAAGGTACTTACACCGTGTAGGCTTCACTTACCAGTGTGCAAATCTGCTTAGCATTTATTTAAGCAATGCTTACACCTGCTAAGCATAGCTCAGCCCTGGTAAACCGTGATCACATTCCAGTATGTTAAAATAGCAGAGTAATGACATCTTTAATAAGTGTATTTAATTCCATGTACATAACATGCTTTTATGCACTGTCAATACAGTAGCAAAGGGTTTGAGTATACTGTATGGAACACCTGAGTATACATGGCTAGTACCACAGTCTTTTCTCTTTGTATGTGTTTCATACATAGGTAGTATCCCAGGTTATATGCAGTCACGCTTGCATACATTGTATCGTTACGTTACTACTTTTAACAGTGCTTTTCCAAGTAAGAGTAGATTGCAGATTGTAGTATTGGAGCCATACACCCCCATGCATGCAAAGCTGTACTCTGAGTACTGACTATCATGTTCTTGGTGTGTGAGCTGTATGTTATTAAATATCTCCTATTGGATATTGATCTGATATGTGGATATTAACTGTAGACTACTATGTGTTTAGGACATATCATTGAGGGCTTCTGTCATATAGTCATGGCATACCTATCAGTGTCAGACATCTATCTGTCAGAACATTCAACCTAATGCATAACCTGTTGCCTGGCTAATTTCTGTCTGTCGTCTGTTGAGATGTGCAGATGTCAGGTATCCATCTTGGCTGCTTACAGGCAATCTCTGATTGACTGACACTGACATCTGCCCAGCTGTGGTATTAATGTCACAGCTAAGAAACCCCACCCTGTGTGCACCACATGCCATGGATACCTCAATCAGACTATCACAGTCAAAAGAACATGCTTGGGTACAGGTCTCTAACCCAGACACTGGCCATGTTATGTAATATATCTTGCATACATGTCAATTGGAGCACCACACTGGCCCTCTGCAACAGGAAACCAGATGATTGGATGTTGAATTTAACTGTCACCCTGAGGATCACTCAAGTGGCATCAGTTGATAGATGGTCTGCTGACAAATGTCAGATGGCATGATACCAGTGTACCCACATGCCCTACTCTTCTCATCTATCCATGGACATTAGCCTGGTACACACCTAGGAACAGCTGCACCCTATGGACCTCAGTACTGACAAATGTGTCAGTGTGCATTTCTGTGAATAACAGTGTCTGTGTGTTTGTAAACTTATAGTTGAAAATACTCTGATGGCCTTCGCATCTACTACAACCCCATTGCCATACTTAGAAATGGCTGCTGCTGTAATTGACATTAAATGTACCTTGTTACACTCTTCACCCTATGGGCTACCCTGGAGCTTGCAGTACCAGCATAACACTGTTCTACAAATGGCAGATAGGTGTGGGTTACCCACTGAGTCCTGGCAAGTGTGTGCATGTGCGTTATTGTGCATATTTGTAGGAGACACCATTCGGAAGACACATTCTCCAAATACAATAAACCTTACCATACATTATAAGGGATAGTGATGTTGTTGACATTAGGAGAGCCATGACAAACCCTCACCCTACTAGCCCTGTGACATATGCAATAAATGCATATCCCTGTAGTAGCACTGATTAGATAGACAAGGGGTTGTATTGCAGTCCTTGTCAATGTGTGATTGTGGGTATGTCAGAGCATTATCATGGGTTTCAGTTAATACAATATTCAATGTGGGGTGTGGGTGCTGGGTATACTGTCTTTACACCATGGTACCCCCAGTACATGTCCCAAGGTCCACATTATGAGGATCACTGTCACCATCAACCATACAGGTAACTGATTGCACTATCCAGCCCAATGATGCATGTGTTGTGTGCAAAAACTCTGTAACAGCATGGACTCACTGACAAGGTAGTTAGCACTGCTAAACCCAGGTCTGTCAAATGTGTCTATGACTATATGTGTTTGTCAATGCGTATATGACAGTATGTCATACTATGCATTGTTCATTAACACCAAGTACATCCCCCATTACCATAATGTACAAGGCCTGGTGATGTTCTTTATTTTACAGGAAACTTGGGACACACCTCACCCTAAAAGCTCTGTGGTGTGTGCAATTAAAGCCAAATACATTAGTAGCAATAAGTACCTAGGCAGAGGTTCTACTCTTGGTGTTGCCAAATAAGTGTGTGTGTATGTGAAAGGATATACTTCAGTTTCCAGAAAATATATGTCCCTGGAGATCATTTGTCTGACAACTAACTGGCTAAAGGTAACATTTCAAAGCAATCATCTTGTGGAAATACATTCAAGCAAAACTAGTAGTGGATGTGAAAATGCCCTCTTCCCCAGTGTACAGCGATACTGCAGTTGGAATATATACATAGGTGTGGTTGTTGTTGCCACAGCCACACACACTGGGGTAATTATTGTGGGTATCCCCCAGCTTAGTGTGTTGTTATACTGTACAGTTTATGTTAACAGGTTAAGTAGTTGTTAATCACACTATGTGAGGATCTACGCCACTCCACATCCTCCAAAGTGGGGGGGGGGTTATGCCACCCATACCAGCACACTTATGTTTACCAACTCCAGGATTGCACTACATTGGGGAAGAGGACATATACCCTGCCAGTACCATCATCAATGACATTAAACTGGTGAACTGATTATTTCCTGATGTGATGTTGGCAATTTGGTCTGGGTGGAATTACATAGGCCAAAATGAGTTCAATGCAAAATGAAGTACATCCATGTGAACAGTATTCTCTGTGTATTGCATCAACACCAAAGCCTCTGTGTGTGTGTGTGTGTGTGTGTGTGTGTGTGTGTGTGTGTGTGTGTGTGTGTGTGTGTGTGTGTGTGTGTGTGTGTGTGTGTATGTTATTCACGGACATTTGGTGTGTGCCACCCAGTACACTTACAATTGTCCACTGCAGAAGAGCTGCTGACATCAGCAACCATGCACTCACCTGTATACACCCCTCAGACCTATCAGCCATGTGGCACATGCAGTAACTGTTATACAAACCTGTTACCTGTGTTCAGCTGTACCCGAGATATGACACAGTCAATTTGTCACCACAGTGCTACACCCCTTGTATGACAGGAGAGCAGACCAACATCCTACTGACACATAGACACCTGGAATACAAACAGAATACATTATGGACACCATAATCAGTCAGTGTTTATAATAGCTATAATGCATCATGGTTGGACAACTACACACCCTGACATGTAAGCATTAATCATTCCAGCTGAAAACATGTTAAGCAGCATTACATTGCTAAACCTTAGGACATTCACCCTGTGCATCAGAACCATATCAGCATGTCCCTGCATTGATTGTATGGATGACAGGGATGTGGCACAGGTATCATCATATGCACAGGGTGTGTTGCGGGTTTGTCAGAGGCCTATGGTGAGCCATTTGGTTGACATCCTGTGTGTGGGTTAGGGGGTTCTTTATTAAATGGGCTGTGCATATGTGTTGTGTGTAGGTATGGAGGTGCTCTATCTGTGTTGAAGTGTGTGTGTGTGTGTGTGTGTGTGTGTGTGTGTGTGTGTGTGTGTGTGTGTGTGTGTGTATGCACACATGTCTGCCATGTGGCTGCCCTATAGAGGGGTTTGTTGGACAGCTGCAGACTGTGCATGGCAGGATGTACAGCTCACTGTCTTCCACCATGGACATGAGAACTGTGCCTGCCAGGGTTTTCACGGGCACTACCAGGCAGAAGCCCAGATATGGTACTCTCCCCTAATGATGACAATTGTCCACTGGATCTGCATCCCTGTTGGGACCAGCCATGACCATGTGCATGTGGCCTGCTGCATTGTGGTGTGGACAGCACCCCCCTGCAGTGCTAGTGCTGGTATTGCCACTATGGGAGTGGCCATGAGTTTTTGCACGTCTACGTAGATCTCCACCTGTTGGTGTTGCTAACCTACATCCATGTGGCTGCTGCTCTACTCCCACCACATGTTCTACCACAGACACCACATGGTCGAGGATTCCCACCATCTCACCCAACCATCTATCCAGGACCTCTGCAAAATAATGGTGGGCACGTGCAGGATCACGGATGTTGTCAAGTACAGCAGAATGAGTAGCCCTCTGGAGCCTCAGACTCTCTCTGGTGTAATGTTCCATGCATGCCTGTGCCTCCATGATGGCCCAAAACATGCGTCTGGTGACACCTGCTGTGGCACTTCTGCCAGGGGCATGATGGCCAGCAGCCCTCCTATGAGCACTCCTGTACATCTGCCTGTATGGTACCTCGCCGGTCATCTGGCTATGGCTGCTGTGTACAGACAAACTTGCCATAGTCCCCCACACTGACTTGTCCCATGCCACCACCCGCCAACTGTCTCTCATCTATGGCCACTTGTGATGGGGTATGTATGGGCATTGTGACTGTGTGCAGGAATGGGGTGGATAAAAGTGGGATGTCAACTGATGGCACAGCTTCAGCCCCTGACAACCCTGCCTGTGCCTCACCATGCCTATCATCATTGTCAGTGTCTGTATGGACACTAACATCAGTTTGCCTGCAGGAGGGACCCTGACCCACTTCCCCACCTGTGAGGGGCAAAGAAAAGATGTAAATCTAAGACCTGTACATTATGCTTTACCTCTACACACACACACACACACACACACACACACACACACACACACACACACACACACACACACACACACACACACAAGATATTACACAGATCTCTCATTACCCAACAGTCAACATGCATAACATATGGCTCTCAACAGCATGCACTGCAGCCATACTCAATCCTTGTTACCAACATTATACATCTCTGTGATGCGTGAGTTGTGTTAGTAGGTGATGCCTCTTCCCCTGGAACACACTGCACCCATGTACACAGTATTGCTGTGCACCTGTACAGCACACTGGCATGTACTGTGCACCATACCTCACGAGTGTACACACCATTGCTAAATGTGTATATGTGTGGCAGTTATGCTTGCTCTGTTGCTCACAGCCCCTATGTGTTTGTCTGACACATACCTGGGATGATATGAGGACTGATGTCAATAGTTAATGCCTGACCTCTGATTTGCAGATCTCATCGTCAGTAGTGCATGTATGAGCAATAAAATCTGATTACACTGACAACCTTCAAAACTTAATGTGGATATTGACATGTTGACATGCCAGCCTCTTCCATGATATGCAATGGGGCCACAATACTGCATATGTTAACATTGCACACACCTGATATGTGACAATATGTGGGTTGCATAAGTGTGCACACCCTTAACATAATGGTTTGTTGCAGCACCTGTTAAGTGAACTACAGCAGTCACTATTCCTGGAAGGGGTATACTAGCATGGCCCATCTTCACGTGCCATTATTTGGTCACTCCACCCTACAAATGTCCCCAACTCTGGTGGATTGCAAGGTCAGCTCATGTGCACAGCCTTTGGAGTCACACAGTGGCTTCACTATTGCTGTGGAGTCAGGGTTATGTCTGGCACAATTCATGACCTTGACTGTGTTCAGATACAGTCATTCTTAGCGAGCTTTGGATGTATGCTTTAGCTCACTGTTGTGTTTCAGGATGACACACCTCCCCATCCTCAGCCTTATTGCAGATGCTTGACAACTATGGGCCACACATGAGTATTATTTTGCAGTGTTCCAAATTCCGAATGCTATGTCTACCCACCTAGTTCCTGCTAATGAACAGCAAACCTAAAAGGTGTACACTGGCACCAGCATGGTAAAAATGGGGATAGTGGACCTGAGGTGGAGTGAGGTGTTGCTTGTGCACCACATGTATCTTTATGAATACTGCATGTAGGTTTCAGCCTTGGTCTCATGACACCATTACACATTGCAACACATGCCTTTGGGAGACTTGATATTATGCATATACTACCTGTAGAGAGCCCTGGATGATGTTTCCTGTGGAACAACTCTTCTGTTTGATTACCCTAACCCATAGGCCACACTTATGCAGATTCCAGGTGATTGTTAACACAGGTACTGCACAGGCAGTACTTGCTAGACATTTCTGCAAGTCCCTCAGTGTTGCTGCATGTTTCTGGACAGCCTCCATGACCAGTTTGCAACATGTGTTGTCATCTGTTTTGGAAGGGCATCTGTTTATTTTCTACATTAATGTTGTCCCATACTTCATACACACATACATGACTGTCTGCACTGTTTGCCATGGTATATGCAATGTTGAGGTAAGACTACGTTTCCCACTCCTGAGAGCTACCTTTTGGATATGGGATCCATTTCATGGTTTGTAAGATGTGTGCAAGCCATGGCTGCCTCTGTTGCAGGTGAGTGGGCAAATGTCATGGACATACTTTTTGGACAGCAGACCATTACTTGGTGTGACACTGAGGCCCTGTACTTGTTGGAAGGCGTGTACTCAAAAAGATGTCAGTACCTCACAAGCCGCTTCCACAATATTTATTTGGAGTGTTTGTTAAGGTATATATTCCCCATATTTGTTGTCCTAACATAGGATTCCATGTTAGATATTCATTGCTCATGTTAGGATCACATTAGAGGTTGTAAAAGGTGTGGAATGTGGTATTGTGATTTGCCGTTATTTATATCAGGAACAGTTGCCATTGTAATAGTGGTGTATACACTGTTGTAGCCACTGTATAAGGGTAATGTTTCAGACATGTCCCTACTCTAGGCCATTTGTCCCACCATTATGTTCATCTCTGTCCACACATCTCGCACTGACAGGTTGTTAGGTAAACTGAAGGACTCTTACATACCCTTCAGATATACCACCATGGTGTCCAGTGTGATGCAGTGCAGTTAACAGGAACAATAAGTGTACATGTACAGTATGCATTTTGGGTAGGTGTGTTAAATGTGTGCATGGCAAATAGCATGGCCATAACATGTCTGGTGTATTGGCAAACGTGAACAAAAGATGTCCATACTTACCAGCTGCAGGCTACTGCCACAGAGATATGCCAGTAGGACCTAAATAGTTGTGTGAGAGATGTAATGTCAGTAACCACACCTGTGGCATTGGTACAGGGTGGGAGCAGCATTTTGGCATATCAACAGTACAAACCCACAATACTAGAGATTATGCAAATCTGTTCATTACTACAATTCAGCAACAGACTATCTTATCAGACATATGCATGTAGATACTTCACTGAGGAAAATGGATAAGCAACAGTGGTCTACTAATGTGTCCTAGGCCCTTACCTGCACACTCCTCATCCATTTTGTGGGTGGCACCCACCTCCACAATGCTGTCTTCAGCTTGCTGGTTTGGCTGGTGGGCAGGTGCCCCAAGGCTGATGAGGAGCTCCTCAGCATGTGTCAGTGGGGGCTGGGTGGCATGACTCCCACCTGTGGCTAGCTGGTCCCTCCTAACTGCAGTGGCAGACTGATGGGCATGGTGGATCAGATCTGTGTAGCGATGCCGCACCTGTTCATAATTGCAGTTGTGTGCAGGCTCACATCATTTACCCTGTGGATGAGCTTGTTCCACAGGACGGTCTTCTCCTGCAGATCCTGGGCCCTGTGCCTGAAGAGGATGGCATGATGCACTATGAGGTACTGGATTATTGCATCATTTTCCAGGGGTGTGTATGCAGGCAGACATTCCTGGGACATTGTACCTGGAAGACATAAACAGGAAAAAAGTTTAGAGGACCTCATACAGTTGTCCATGTGCACATCAACAGTGGGCATTCCTTGCAAATAATCCAGACTATACCATAACACTGCAAGGTATCATGGCTTGTACATCTTGCATTACACTCCTAGCCCTGACCTGTCCAGTTCCCCCAATGTTGGACACTTAATGGCATAATCCATTACACACCATTCATTTCTGTGTAGAGGGATGACAGTGGCCATCTTCCATGTGAATGGTGTGTGGATGGCGGAATGTGTGTGTTTGACTGTAGTGTGTGATGGGACTGTGAGCACATGCCTATGTTCATGTGGGAGGCAAAATGTGATGTTCTCATGTCCCATGGAGACTTGCTGTTGTTGCCATTAGTCAGCATTATGTTGATGCTCACCATTGATGTGGGCAGGAGTGTGGGTGATGTTCATATCCCTCTGTATTACTGCTGTGGATAAGGTGCCACTGTTCCCACCTATCCTGTCTGATGCAGGTTGCCTGTATCCATGGCATGTGTGTATGAGGTGTGCTTTACCCTTAGTACAGGTTGACTTGTGTTAATGGCTCTGATACTGTGTACATATATGTAGACATGGTTACAATTGGCCTTGGTGGCTTAGATATGTCTGATTTCTAGTCATAGTCCACATTACAGGAGGTCACCTGTGAACCTACATGCTTGCTCAGATAGATGTGCCCTTGCTTCCAAGTTGTGGTCTGCACCTATGTGTCCATGTACAGCCACTATAGCAACCTATTATGTGCTTTGTGTCTTGGTGGTGTCCACCAAGAAGGATTACTCTATCGTTGGTGGAGGATGGTTGTACATGTAAGGTACTGCTGATTCCATATAGCTACAGTGGATATGAAGTCTACACACCCCTGTTACAATGCTTGGTACTTGTGCAATTAGAACACGACCCCACAAAAGCACATGTCAACACAATCCCCACCCATGATGTGTCCTATAGTCTGCTCAGTTCAATAGGGAACCTAACCTGTCCTGTGGAAACATATAGGTTCATAGGTTCATACGTGTGTACTAGGTTAATGGCCCTAGAGCCTGTACATGCTTGCCCACAGGATTACCCTGGCATCGTGCCACCTGACCTTAGTTCCCAGTGCCTCTGTCAAGTAAATCCACTGGAGTGATCCCTATGGTGAATTTTCTATTTCCCATCCACTCATCAAGATTTTTCTTGAGATGGGCCAGTGAGGTGTTCTGCTTGACATGTATGGGAAGTCTGTTCCATAGCATGGGTAATGAACCTGTCCCTCCAGCATATAGGAAGTAATACTCAGTGCAGTAAGGCAGTTGAATGTTTGTTCACACCCTTACACTGGTATGTTGTATAAACACTTGCTGAGATTATTACAGCATTCATTTGTCTTGGTTTGTACTCTAATGTCATATCACATCTTCACTTGGCAATGGTTGCTCACCTTCCATGAAACAGCTTTGTTTCTTTTTCAATAAAATTGTACAGGTTATGGGTCAAATTTGAGGTGAGAAATGTTTTGACATGACTTCCTGTGGTCTCATTGGCATATAGCACACAGACCTGGCATTCCAACAGGGCTGTGTACACTTTGATATCCAGTGTATATGGGTGTTGATATAGCTGTTAGTGGTAGGCATGGACAATGGATCATAACACAGTTGTACAAATCTTTGATTACTACGTGATAAGCATGCCTACTGTAGTACCCATATCAGTGTCATGGCAATGCAACAATCAGTAGCAGTACACATTTTATGTTGTTGTATGCAGTGACAGTGATATTACACACATGCGCAACATGCACATCTTATTTTCTGGACTGCTTGTAACCCATGTTATTACTTTTGTGCCTTTCAGCTGAACATATGCATACATAAACATGCTTAGGGGATACCTGTCACACATTTGTGTTCTATGTCATTATGGCACACTGTATTTACAGTCTTGCAACTCAATCATACATCTCAACTTGTTATACCAGGACTTTTGGTCATTGGTCCACCTCACTGGGTGACAAAAACAGGGAAATCAAGTTTGATAACATATCAATATAGCTGCCATAACACAAGTATATGTGCAAGTGACTACAGATATCTGTCACAACTGTGAACTTTGTCCAGAAGAACACTGTACAGTCGAATGTGATTAATTCAATAAATCACATGCAGTTTAACACATATATCTGCAATAGTGCTTTACTATGCTCATGCCCTATATAGGTATCCTAGATTTACAATACAAACATGTATAATACTCATATTTACAGATAACAGATGGATATGGGCAACATCCCATTACCTGGCCTAGCAGTGGCACAGACACGACTGTTTGACAGACACTCTAGTGGTTGCCACATGTGAGCTGTCCTTTCCCAGGGTGTGTCAGGCTTCTCATTTGTGACCCAACCTATCCACCTCTTAGAGCATCACATGTGGACAAAGCCTAACATTGGGGGGGGGATATATAGGGACAGATTGTAGATATATATGCCTATTACAAACCTATGAAGTTTGTGCATGATATATTTCACATTACCATGACTGTTCTGAAGATGGTGGGGTCTGAAACTCGTGTCTGTCATGACTTCATTACTTCCACCTTCAGCTATTTGCCAGACTAATATAGATGTTTGGAGGAACAGAACAAACACTATGATGGCTAAATCTTGACATTCTATGCAGATCTGTACAGTTGACAGGTATGGCTCACTGCAGACAGAGCCAGATGCTATGTCCATAGCATTTGTTCAGCAGGACATCATTGCAGCAAGTATTGATGGCACATATACATCTTTCATAATCATCTATCCCATTATTACAGACGAAGTACTACATTCAATTACATGCTTACATGTTACACATTCCTGGTTTATCTTCAGGTTCCTACTGTGTACAGGATGTCTTCCTATTTCGTATTTCGAGGTTTTGTTTATGTTTTTTATTTTAGACTCTCTCTCTCTCTCCACTACTGAGATTGAGCTTGTTTGAGTAGGTTGAAGCATGGGTTTTGTAGGTGATGCTCATGTTCAGGTGATGGCCTCTGCACCAATTGCTGTTCCCCACTTGCTAATTGCGTGCAGGCAGCTGTGTAGGTCTTTGAATAGCCAATGTCATAACAACCCACTACTATAAATAATTACATCATGTGGGTGTTGTCCCTTTACTTTTCTGTATGGAAGACATCCTTCCTGTGTGTGGGCATTAATGTTACAGACAGTAGGTAGCAATACCTCTTATAACAGGACTTGTGGACACAGGCCAACTACATGTTTGTATAAGGTTCCAGACCTAGGGACAGTTTGTGAGTATTGCTGTTGTATGCATTGAATACTGTTAGTTTTACAGGGTTTGTGTGTACATGTTAGTTTTGCATGGAATGCAGTCTGTCTGCCTAGCTCTCAACTGTGGGTATATCCACATGATGGCCAAAGAATTGGCTGTTATGTTTTGTCTGTTCCCCACACAGGTCTTGTCCCTGACATATCAGTGGCATTCTCTCCATTGATTGCTATCAGTACATGGCAACATCCAATTCTGTTTCTGACTTCATATTCCTGAGTAAGGGTAGGTTGCAACCAATGCTGTAACACCAGCAACTTTCACAGGGCATAACAGCAATATTGAAAATATGGCCCTGTGTTTCAGCCTCTTTCCTCCACCTATATACCAGGCTTTGTCCAGATGGCATACAGTAAGAGGTTGATAGGTATGGTCTATCATTATTTAGAACTGACATTCTGCTATCATTCCAGTGATATTGTGGACTCCCACACAAGTTGTGGGGTAGGGTCTATATATATGTGGGCTACAGCTGGACAAAACATGTGTGACCCTGTACAGTCTGGAGGTCAGTGTATGGAGAACACTGTTATATGCCCTTGTAAGACATTTTATGGGGGGGGGGGTATTACATGTTTTTAACCTAGGCTGTTACAACATGTGAGGGATATCAGTAGTAATAAACATTAATTAAAGTATATGGCTGTACATTTTCATACATTTCACCATGCGAACAGTGGTGGGCTAGAGCTTACTGTCTTGCACACAGTTCTGTTTGTCAGTATAATAGTGACATTTTATGTTAAGCATTGTTATGTAACGGATACATTTACATTGTGACAACTGATACTTTTCTCCCTAGGGGTTGAGTACAGAGTGCAATTGGAGGCTGCTGAACTACATCTATAATTAATTGTTGATTGATTCTTATCTTCAAGGCAAGCGTGTTTTTTACTGTTGTACTGCTTGAAGGCTTTGGCCTAGACAACAAAGTATGTTATGTTTTGCAGATTACTGTATCATATGTTTTCTTTGAGAGCTGCAATAATCAGTTATTATGTATTTCAAACACCTAAATGCTATAAGAAATGGCATAAACAACTGAAATAGTACATAAATAAACAATTATATGTATGCAAACTGTGTGTGGTGTCATGTCCTTTGCATTGTGTGTGAGTATATGTTTCATGCAGTAATTCTCATTTGTAGGAAAGAATCAGACACTGGCCATTTGAAAAGGTGTCAACTCTAGGAATAATGGCTGTTTGATATTCTGTGCACACTCTATATATTCTCTCTATATATATATATATATATATATATATATATATATATATATATATAAATATTTATATGTATTTATATATGTATGTATATATATATATATATATATATATATATATATATATATATATATATATATATATCTATGGATCTAAGACTGTTGAACGAAAGTTCAACAGTCCGAATCCACTATCACTGAACACACTTTAGCAAAAGCGCTTTCAACGAAAAAGCGTTTTCGTTAAAGTATGTTAAACAACAAAAAAATTAAATTAGCTGTGCCCTCCACACCCCCCTCACTTTAATATTCTCACTCCGAGATCACAATACAGTGGGGAAAAGTGAATTTTCCCTTATCCCCACCATAGTACGACCTCTGCAACAGGCATACTTACGTGAAAGTGCTACTTTGGTGAAAAGCACTTTCACGTAAGTATGCCCGGCCGTTAGTGATTCTGTGAAAATTTCATTCGCTGATCAGTATGGATCCCATATGTGTGTGTGTGTGTGTGTGTGTGTGTGTGTGTGTGTGTGTGTGTGTGTGTGTGTGTGTGTGTGTGTGTATGTATCATTAGAATGTTTACTGCTTCCACTTTGCACATTCCCTATGGTGGACTGACTGTTTTGCATATGTTAGTGAAATCATCCCAACATCTTACAGCTGATATGGTTTAGTGGTAGCTTGTTGTGGCTATGTTGTGGAGGGTCAAGGGTTCAAGACTAGCACGTGTTGGTTATTTTGTTGCAAGGCAGAACAGATCAGCTGTGGAGAAAGGGATAATGGCAATAATTACAAGAGGTCCTTATTTTGGGCCCCTGCACCCCCATTTACAGTGCCACTGGTCAAATGTTTTGCAGTGAGAGGTTCAGAGTGTGAATCAAATTGTTCGGATGCACTACATACACATATATATATATATATATATATATATATATATATATATATATATATATATATATATACATATATATATATATATATATATATATATATATATATATATATGAAAAGAGAGAGAGATATGTATGTCTACATACATACACACACACACACACACACACACACACACACACACACATATATATATATATATATATATATATATATATATATATATATATATATTTATATATACATATATAAATACATTTTCCATACTGCTGAATGACTGTGCTGCATGATATGTTTGAGAAAACATCACACACACTGACAGCTCAGATGGCTTAGTGGTAACTTGCTGTGGCTATGGTGTGCAGGGTCCTGGGTTTGAGACTTGTAAGGGCTGATTATTTTGTTGCTGGGCAGAACAAGGGCTGTTGTATACAGAGTGATTAAGGCATTTTTACGCATTTGTAATAGGGTTTGCATTGGTTTGCGCAGCGGTAAGCAATGCTAATTTCCAGTTTAATATGCTTACAAAGAGTTAGCCTGAAAAGTGCTTAATCTTTGTAGGCATTTCTTAGTGCTGTGCAAATAGGCTTAATCCCGCTTACTACTGCTTAAAAGTGCTTACTCTCGCTTACCCCCGCACTAATTTCTTTAAAAGAAAAGAAGAAATTGGTTATAAAAAAGTGGTTAAAATGGGGCACGCAGAGGGAAAGATAATATGGAAAGTAGCTAGGGATCTGCAGGATGGGTGTAGGGAAGGTCCAAAACTGTCTATTTCTTCAACAGCAACAGCTGTACATATATACTGAATTTGGAAGTATATTTGGACACTCAAACCCATGAGAGAGAGGTGAGGACAACAATTATGTTTTGTGAAGCCAATTAGACCAGATTACATGTGTACAGTAGACATGTGTGTGAAATGGACAGCTATGTATGGGGTGACTTTTTTTGGAAACAGATTGCCCTTTTTTATTTAAGGTAAGAGTGGGATGTTGGGGAAGGATAGTAGGTATATTTGGGGAGGTAGGTTGGGTAGGAAGACAGACAAGACAGACAAGACAGCATACATGGGGTGGTATATGACATGTGTGGGGGTAAACACTTTGGACAGGGTTGGGTGTTTTGAAATCGGAAGCCCATGAGCCTCCAAATGGAAACAGTGGGACTGAGGTCCTCACCCATGGGCAGTCACCTCTGCACCTTCACTGTCCCGAAGGTGGCTGTGCTGGGGAATTAGCAGGAGGGGAAGGCTGACCCTCTAATTGCGCAATGCAGCCCTCAAGCTGATGTAGCAGATCTCCAAACTCCTTTTATTCATGTGTGACTATACTGTATGGGGCACTTGTGTTTATATGGGGGTTTCACAACTTTATTAAACTGGCACCTCATATCTGGACCTACTACACTACACTGGTTAACAAATATATATTATTTAATAGCTAATTATAAAAACAAATGTTTATGTACTGCTTTCACATGTAAAATGCAAATTGGTTACAGTGGGGATCGAACCAGGACTGCTTGAAAGCATACATTCTAACCACTACACTATTGCAGCACTGCTTCTGTTGGATGTCTTTTGCTATTTAACTCCTTATGCTGTTTAAGCTGGACTAAGCATAGCTAAGCAACAGGCACACCCACACAGCTATGCTTAAACTTTATTGCATGTTTAAAAAAATTTTTTTTTGTTGTTTTTTTTTTTATTTCTACCCTTCAGAATATCCCTGCTAATGCTGAACCTGTTATTTTATCAACTTTCTGCTTTGTTGGGTGATTGTCCCTTTTGGTTTTGTTTACATTCCTTACTCTGACGGGTTGGGATGTTTGCGCTATGTGCTTATGCTACATCTGTTATTCTATCAACTTTTGGTTTGGTAGGGACAATCGTCCCTTATGGCTTTGACCAGATTTCTTACCCTGATGGGTTGGGGTGTTACAAGCATTCTTGCTCAATTTAAATCACCAAAAGGCAATTCTGGAGTGCAGGGGGCATGTGTATTGTGAGGGCTCTGCTCTCAGACACACCCCCTGCACTCATACACAGAACTGTGTCCATTTTAGAGCATGGCAGCATGCCTTCATACATATGTGTGGCACGCTGCTGTGCAGAACAGGAATGGTCCCTGCCATGTAGGAATAACTTATTCTTGCATGGCTGTTTGCTGAATCTGAGGGCTTGTATCTATGAGATGTCTAGGGGCATTAGAAAAATATTGTCTCCCTATAGTCTGTCTTCCAGATCTTAGACTGTTTATACAGTCATCTAGGTCTTTTTCTTCATAGCCCCTTTCAAGAAAATTCTTCTTTAACTCTAACAGTGCTTGTTCCATAATTAAATCATCACTGTGTAGTCTCTTAATTCTCAGAACTTGTCCCTTCACCACATTCCCGTGTATATGGCAGGGGTGCAAACTTGTCTTATGCAACAATGAATTCTTCTTACATTTCTTTTTAAACACCCCAGTCCTAAAATTCCCAATCAAATGCTGCGTAACAGTAACATCTAAAAAAATCAACAGACTCACTGGACTAAACATAACTAAATTTCAAAAAAGAGGTGGCAGAATGCAAATATACAATAAACTCATGCAGCAATTCAGGTGACCCATTCCATAAAATAAAAATGTCATCCGCAAAGTGCTTATAACAAATTATATGTTCACAAAAACAATTATTACGTAGCACACAATCCAGTTCTCATTATGCAAGTGCTAGGCTGGAGCAGGAATTGGCACAATCTGTGCCCATCGCCATGCCAACCTTTTGGAAATAAAAATCATCATTAAAAATAAACACAGTATTATCAAGAATCAACTCCAAAAGGGAACAAATCAACTCAGTCTTATCACTGGGACATACCCCGCCAGTCGCCATCCAGCCAAATACCTTATTCATGGGAGATTTTAACTACCTCTTGATAGCCTGGAAAACATACACTACCTCTAACCCACAGATACAGTGTTTCCTTCACTTTATCAACATGAACACCTTCAACCAGGTAGTGTACATTCCAACCAAAGGATCAAACATACTGGATCTAGTACTCAACAATATGATAGTGGATTGCACCCTCCTCAGTGTATCATCCTAATTGGTGAGGTCAGACCTCAAAGCTGTTACCTCTGAAAGAAAAATCAACCTGGAAAACCCAACTAAACCTGTTAACAGTTAGGAACTATTCTAAAGCAAAATGCATCCTATTATACAATAGTTTGCCAAAATTCACTGTTCTCCCAAACTCTGAGAACACAGCTATCTGTGCAGAATTATTCACAGAAACCCTGTGCAAACATGTAAATGGCTGCATTGATGCTGCCATACCTACCAGAAGTAAGCCCAAATCTAACACCAAAAACAAACCTGACTGGTAGAATCCCTATCTTAACAGCGTATATAACAAAATAAAAAAGTTATGGCCAAAATTAGAAAGAGTAGCTCTTGCAGAGACAAGAGCTCTCTGATTCAACTAAACAAGAAACTAAGTGATCTAATAAAGTTCACTAAGGCCAGTTATGAGATCAGGATAGCCTCCTAGGCTATGGACAATCATAAAGTCTTTTTCAGATATGTCAGGAATCTTAAAGATACCACTCACCTGTGTGAAGAGCTTGTCATAAATAGCACAGCCTTCACTGACCAGGGTGACATAGCAAATCTAGTGGCTGATAAATTTGGTTTTAACTTCACCCCCACTCCCCCACACTAATTCCTGAGAAATCCCTTCTAGTATATCCTCTCAACTATTGACAGGTAGCAGGTCATGGAGGCATGCTGAGCCCACTTTTTTGTTTGCTATGTACTTCTCGGAAGTCAAGGTAAATGTCAAAGGCCTCTGGCTCAATAAGTTCACTGATGACTGTAAATTGTTAGATTCCCTGCATGGCAACAGCATCTTACAAGAGGGACTTATGAAACAAATGACTGGTGCCAAAGCAAGAGATTAAAACTCAGTGTGAACAAATCCTTTGGACACCTTTGGAAAATCCTCCATCCAAGCTAATTTCTCCATCAATAAAACATCCTTAAGGGTTGACTCAGTAATCAGGGATCTGGGAATATATGTATACAATAATTTGTCATTCACCCAACACATAGCCAAGATAGTAAGAAAATCATTCTATGTCACCCACCCAATAAGCATGGGTATGGCTTCCATGCCCAAGTAAGCTATAGTACCATTGTCCTCAGCTCTTAAGAGACCCATCATTGAATAGCTTGTCCCCTTTGGCATGTACTTGACCAGGCACTTGCAATGGCTGGAATGCTGTCAAAGGCTACTCACCTGGAGAATCCAGGGTATGCATACCCTGTATTACACAGATTGTTTGAAGGCCGTATCTCTATACTCAGTCTCCTACAAGTTACTGAGAGCAGATCTATGGCTGGCATATAAGGCATCCTCAGATTACCCCCAGATGGATCTCTTGCACAACCACAAAATAAATAGCACCAGAACACTAGATCCAAGGACTCAAACTTTGCCTGCAACATAAATAGAACATGCTAGAGAGACCAATATGTGACTCAAAGGATTCCTGCACTATGGAATAAGCTCCTAGCCAGACCCTATTCAAACAGAACTTTGATCATTGCATGGGAAATCACAAACTCACCCCTGACCTGGTCCCCATGTCTCTGATGGACACAGCTTGACAGTAAGTAAATGCATCTCAAACTAACATATTCCCACCCCCACATAATCCTTAGCAAGCTCCTTGCTACCATACCCCACCATATAGTCATCTAAGGTGCTCTGGGACAAAACTGTGTTGGGTTGCATGTCTAGGCTTATAAAGACACTGGTGATCATTAGCCTAGTATAAACCTATGAACCTATGTGTGTACAGATGGAATGTATGCCAACAAACTGGGAGACAGCCTGACAGATGTTGTGACTGTGCTGCATGCTGGAAGACAATCCAACTTTTCTCAGATGGCATCAAATGGGTGATGTTAAAGGGACTCCAGTTAGAGATAAAACATTTGGAGTTTGAGATAACTGAGAGACTGCCATGACTGGAGATATGGGATACAGAGATGAGAGGGAATGAGAGGGAAATGTTGACCCTTCACCAAAGCCACATGAGTACTGGGAAGGAAGAAAGACAAACCCTAGATTCCAAGGTCAGTAGTAAGTTATGACAGTACAGAGGGAAAAAATTTGGGAATTTAATTTGGCATTTGGAAAGGTATCTAATCAACACCAAATTGGCCAGAGACAGTGAGTGAAGTTTTTAACTCCCCTTCTCATGAGTAATTCCATGTATAATGTTATAAAAAAATGAATGATGCAGATTGGGAGTGGAACAAGTATCTACCCCATCTGAATTATGAAAAAAGTTAAAATATATTATCTGAATGTTAAACTAACTGCTGAAATGTATAGAAAGAATTTCAAAGAAGATAGAGGGAAGAAAGATGGGAATGTGAGTGGGTGTATTGCAGAAATGAAAAATTACTTTAATGGATGGTTGAGTGGATGTCAGGTCACTGCAGCCATCAGAGCTTTCTGTGAGGGAGCTAGCACTCAGTACTTAGCCTGAGGACATACCAAATTTGGCTTATATGCCTGGAGTATAATACTGCTGAACAGATAGGGAAGAAGAGAGCCTCTATCAAGCTTGTAGGATTCAAATACACAAGAAGGGGGTACCCAGTACTGCATATGGGTATAATGGGTCCTGTAGGGAGCAGCCTAAGCTATCACAACAAGTACCATAGACAACTGGGGATGTTGCAGTTTATAGCACATGCTTGGGCTTTAGGGTCAAATGTTTTCAGTGTAACCAAAAAGGGAAGTGCAGTGCCAATTTTCAGTGAGACAAGGTGGAGAATAAAAGTCATAAGAGTCAGCAAACAGGGGTAGCTCTGCAACAATACTGGGCCGATTGGAGTCAGCACCTACACCAAACAGCTACAGGAGTCTGTGCACTCTTCTGCAGTAAGAGAAAGATGCCATTGCTTGGAAGGATACATCCTCAAATATAACTATTGTTAAGATTGCAATGGTTAAATGGAAACAATCTTTGCTCTTGTAGTTCATTCTAATTATAGTCTTTGGTAGGGACCAGTTTTCCTGTACCTGTGGCCAGAGATAACTTTGATGGCAAAGGAGGTCAAGGAGGTGGCAGTGTTCAGTGACATTAGCCTGGAAGTTTTAATAGGAAATAATCCTGATAATTTAGGCAAATCAAATTAGCAGATGAGGAAGGCAGCTGGGGTGAGGGGCTGACTCAGCCAGTTGTCACACCTCTAGCCAGTGCTGTTTTTTTGTGGCTTCATCTGGGGGGAAGTAGCAACAAACCTGACTCTGCTCAAAGCTGTTGAAAGGTGCTGGTCTTCCAGTGGAAGGATTTACATCTGGGGAGGGTCACAAAGAAAGAAATACCAAAGGCTCACATTTGGACAATACTTTACAGAGCATGAGGGATGTAGTTAAAAAGGTGCCTGATTGCCAAGGGCAGGAGGAGTCGATATACTGGGTATAAATGGTTATTTTACAGGCAACGGACTCCTGACTAAGAGCTAGAGGAAGAAGTGATATATCAGCTAGTAGTACCAAGGAACGACTAAGGTTCATAGGTTCATAGGTTGGTACTAGGCTATTGGCCCTAGGGCCTATACAAGCCTAGCCATAACAATTCCCTGGCTATTTCTTCCCACACTATTTACTTCCCTGGACCACTGTCTAGCAGGGTGACTGACGTGATCCCTGAGGTGAATTTCCTTTCTCCCATCCAATCATCAACGTTCCTTTTGAAGAGGGCCAAAGAGGTGCTCTGCTTGACATGTATGGGCAGTTTATTTAAGTGGCATGTTTAGCCATAGTCCATGGTATTTCTTTTCAGGCCATATGGGTATAAAGCATACAAGAAGACTTAGACAGAATTGTGTTTTTTTTTTATCAGGTAATACAGAAGATGTAATGGAGTACTGCAAGACATGTAAGCAGTACCAGAGAGATGGCAATTTAGGTGAAAAAGCTAAAGCTGTTTTGATACATTTTCTATTTCTGAGGAACCATTTTAGAGAATAGTCATTGATATTGTCGGGTCTCTTAACAATTTAAACTCCACAATTCTAGGTGAAGTGGACTATGGCACTAGATAACTTGAGGCAGTGGTGCTGCCCTCTATTGGGGAAGTGAAGGTAGCAAATGCTTTAATAAAAATTATCAGCAGGGTAGGTTTCCAAAGAGAAACACAGACAGCTGTATCAGTTTCATGTTAGACATGTTGGTCTGTTTGTGGAAGTACTTTGTGACAAAGCATTTAAAGACTTCCTCCTACAATTTAGGTATCAGTGATCTGGTGGAGAGGTTTAATTTATACACTAAAGACCAGTTCATGCGGGAGTGGAACAAGTACCTGGCCCATCTTCTGATTGCATACAGAGATACCCCAGGAATCCAGAGGAATTTCACCCTTTGAGTTGCTGTAATGTCACAAGAGAGCTTCTTGATCTACTTCAAGATGAGTGGGATGGTGTTTGTTTTTTGCCCAAGGAAGCTGTTATTAAATATCTCCATAACTTCAGATTAGGCTTAGGTATCTCAACAGGATGGCAAAAGAACACACAGGTAAAGCACAACAGCAACAAAATACTAGTAAGAGTGGAAAGTCAGAGCTAGATTGCAATGTTGCTTATTTCAGTTAGACAAAATAAACTGCAGGCAGCAAGAAATAGTCATTTATGCTGTGACAAAGATAACTGATGTTATCTACTTATAAGTTGCTTGAGTGAGTTAAGTAAATCATGAAAGAGGAACTGCTGGAGGTGCTTGATCTGGTGCTAATCCAAGAGGTCAGCAGTCCCTGTTCCTCATTTGTGGTGCTGGTTCAAAAGATAGAATCATAACAACCTAGAATGTACACAGCAACTGGCTATGTAGCCATTTACTACCTGTCAGTACCCACTTTCAGACATTACCTTTCTTTTCAAGGAGCAATAGACCAGTCAGACCAGAGGCAAATTTGTTAATACCCATCCAATTGTCTAATTCTTTATTAAAGGAAGGTAGGGTGTCCTATTGCTTCATCTGGATAGTAATATTGTTCTGGAGAAGGGGTAATAATTATGTAATAAATCTATCTGTCCACCATGACTTGTTTATTTGCTGATGTAGGTTCAGACCACTGGTTCTAGTGTTCAAAGAACTGTCTGACATATAGAGAAATAAGTCTTGGACTGCCAGATTCATAATGGCTCAGAAGACAGGGAATAAATCACACTTAAGATCAACAGGACACTGAATACAGGAGCAAGACCTCCAGCCTTTCTTAGTAGCTAAGGTCCTCTAGGCTCATGTTTTTTTTTTCTTTTTTTTCTGTCTGGAATTTTTGAGGTCTCTCTAATCTCTTCATATGCTTAACAAGAAACATCCAAAAGGTGGCTCTGTATTCAATGATGGGCCTGATCAATGCAAAATATCACTGGATCAAGGTGAAATATTCTTTGTGATCATCTGTGCCAGATAAAATGATCTACTGACCACTATTATAGCATGATGATCAAAGGGGAGGGAGTTATCTACCCATGTTCCATGGCCTCTCACAACATCTTCACTTTGGAGTGGAATGTTTTCTATAGTGTAACTCAGGTAAAGAGTTTGTTTACCAAATGCAACAATATTGCATTTTTTTAACCTTTAGATTAATCCCATTTTCAGCTGTGAAAGTTCACTTTGTAGCTTCTGCATACCAGAAGGTGGATTTGAGGATAACATCTGGTTTACGATCATATGCAATCTTGGTTAAGCAGAGTTCCTGTTTTTTTATGTACATCAGAGAAGTATATGCTGAATTACAGATGTCCTAGCACAGATCACCTTGGTACTCTGCTGGTTGCCCTCACAGTGTGGGTCAGTGGGTCATGTCCCTCTGCCAATTATCTATCTATCTAAATACATAGTGATAATATGGAGTGCATTTACCTTGTTGATAGTGTTGGCACGTGATATGGTATTAAATGACTTGATGAGGTAAAGGTATGCTGTATGGACAGTCGGACCACTGTCCACAGCTTGCATTAAATTCACCAGATTCATTAGAAATGATCTACCATTAACAAAGTCACACTTCTGGTGGTCAAGTCATATAACATTTTTAACACATAGTTTATCAGTTCTGTTATGGACCATTCCATGGCCTTGCAGATGAAACTCATCTGGCTGACAGATCTGTAATTTCCAGGATCCATGATGGGGTCGACCTTGTGATGTGATATATAACTGCCATGCGCAAAACCTTGGGGACAAATCTGTTGGATAAACACAAGTTAAAAGTTTACTCTGGGGGGACCCAAACCTACAAACTTTGAACACCTTTTACTTTTTTACCAGAGGTCCAGTACACTAGCCACAGTGCCACACAGTCACAGGTTCTGTGTTAACTAAAGAAAACTGAATAGTCACAAATAGTCAGATGCCTACCTCATACTGAGGACAGATGAAACCTTAATGCAACTGGGTGGAGCTAAGTATTCAACTACTGTTGACCTAACCAAGTGTTACTGGAAGGTAACTCTTGTAACCTGCAGTGAAGGAGAAATCATCTTTTATGAAAATGTTTTGGATACATGGATTCACCAAGATACTATGTCCTAGAAATCTTCCTGAGTTTGGTGGATCACATTCTAGTAGCAACTGCAGACAATATTCTCAATTACCTGGATGATATTGCACTCTACAGCCAGCCCTGTTCAGCATGTTAGGGAGCTATTAGGCAGACTACAAGGGCAGGGTTAACTATTAAAGCCATCTAGTTTCATTTAGAAATGACATGTGTTACCTAGATCATACAATGGGTGGTAGCAATATTCAGTATTGAGGCCATTCATACATGGCCTAGCCTGCTGTTAAGAAGCAAGTGAGGGCATTTATATGGATAGTAATGGTACTATAGAAAGTTTGTCTTTGGCAATAGTATGATAGCCAGTCTCCTTAAAAATGTTACCAGAAAAAATTGACCAGCCTGGACTCAAGGCTGTGAACAGGCATTCCAAACAATTAAAGAGGCCTTGAGTGGGCCAGTATTGACTATAATTAAGAATTTATTGTTCATATAGTTGTGTTAAATCATAGGGTGGAGTCTGTACTTCCCTTCGATTCCTTAGAAGGAGAAGAGAACCTCACAGTGTATCTTAACAAGACTGCCCAAGGAGAAACCTGATGCAGCTGTGGAAAAGTGGTGTTTGGGCACAGTTTGCATTTTACAAAAGCTTGACCCAACATTGCTGTCAAAATGTTTACTATAGTTATAGACCACAACCCTTTTTACACAGGATGAGAAGACTAAATAAAAAGCTCCTTGGATGGAGTTTAACATTGTTGTTACATAGAATGACTAAACTGTTTGGGCTCACTCTGCTCCCCTAGCCTACCTCCATTCCCACCCTCACCCACTTTCATTTAACTTTTACTTGTGTTAACCGCACCCTTACTTCAATTTAACCAATCCCCTTTCTTTACATCTTACTTTCCACTCCCACATTCCACCTGACATCATACCTCTCCCCATTACTTTTTCCATTCATTTGCAGACCTCCCCATGCTATCTCTTCTTCTAAAATCATTACATCTATTTCTCTTTTCTTCCTTATATATATTCTGTATATCTAACCCTCTGATCACTTACCATGCCTTTCTTAGGATCAGTTACCATTACATTTGTAATAATTTACATTCTTTATATTTTCTACACAACTACATTTACCAAATCAATTGTCTACATTCTCCAAATGTTCATCACTCCCAAACTGGCATACATTTTCACATTTTTCCTCAACTCTATAACACTTTTTTCACACTATTTTACTCTTTCAAAAATATTCACATTCACTCCGTTGGTTTCTCTCTATTAGTTACTATAGACACATAGACAAACTTAAATTCATATTGCTGCATTCTCTAACCCAAATCAAACTCCTGTCTGATAGTCATCTCAACCCTGGACCTAACATCATTAACACTCATAGTCTACATCCTCTTCTCTTGCTTCTCTAACTCAAACCATATCTTACCCCTTCTTAACCTTATATTTCCCAAAAAGAATAAATCTGACCTTTTCATTACTAACTTTAACCTTAGAAGCATTGCCAGCAAAGTTACTAGGTGATTTTAACCTTGACTGGTTTAGGTGCTCCTCTGATAACCCAACTAACTTTATTAATCTTTATAACTTATCTCAAGTTATTAATTTCCCCACTTGCATATACAACACATTAAAAAGTAATCAATATTAGAATGGATTTTAACTAATAAGCCTAACCTTACATATCAAGCAGGCTGCCTTCCAGATTCACTTAGTGATCACTCACCCACCTTTCTTCTCAGCAAATGTGTGCATGAAACTAATAATATCATATTCAAGCATAGTCACTGCAAAAAAGATTTCTCTCCTCTATATTTAACTCAATGCTATAACACCTTTAAAAAATCTCCAGTTAGGTCTTGCTGTGCAATATTTTAACAAAACATTTCTTGACATTCTGAATACTGTAGCTCCTATTAGCAAGATACTTACCAAAACAAAACAACTACCCTGGCTAACTAAAGCCACTAAATTACTTGTAAAAGAAAGGGATACGGCCTGGTCACACTACCAAGTACCAAAAACAAAGATTCCTTCATTGTATATCAACAACTAAGAAATCAGGCTAAGAAACAAATAAAACATGACAAAAATATACTTTCAGTCTTGTCAGCAAAAATACCAGAACAACCTCATAAAATTCTGGAAATGTATAAATGACCTCCTATACCCAGGAAAACCTTCAACCCCAGCTCCAGCGACTAGCAATGCCACTGATTGTATAGAAATGCAGTTTAATACTCACTTCTTTAATGTAATAGCCTCTCTCACAAGTATTAATTCCAACTCAACCTTAACTGTACCCACCTCCTTAGCTTCTAATCTCAACTCATTCTATATTAAACTCATTCCAACCAGTTATATAGAAAAGCTTCTTAATAAACTAAAATCCAGTTCCCTTGCAGCGGATTGTCTCCCAGATAAATTTTTAAAACTGACTGCTGTCACTATCTACTATCCAATATCTATTTTAATCAACCGCTTTATCTCAGAACAATATGTTCCTCCACTTTGGAAAACATCTCATATTATTCCCCTACAAAAAGGTGGTCACTCTACTAACTTCTCTAACTATCATCCCATTGCTATTATCTCCCCATTAGCCAAGAGCCTAGAAAAATGCATCCATCAACGACTCCTTGACCACTGCCTTAAGAACAACATTTTATCCAACTCATAACATGGTTGTCATCCTAAACACAGCACTAATACTCCTCTACTTAGTTTCACTAATTCTGTAAACCTTCTCAAAAATAAAGGTCAACTAGTCTCCTCTATCTTCTTTGATTTGTCTAAAGCTTTTGATATGGCATCACACCAAATCCTTCTAAACAAGCTTGCTGATTATAACCTCGGCCTAACATCCCTTAACTGGTGTCATAGCTACCTTTATAGCCAGCAACAGTCTACCAAATGGGAAAACAAACTTTCCCCCCTTCTACCAGTTTCTATTGGAGTACCCCAAGGATCCATACTTGGATCCCCTACTCTTTATCTTATTTACTAATAACCTCTCTTCCTTTACTCAAATTGCATCTATCATTCAATATGCTGATGACACCTCTCTTATCTGACCTGCTCTTGCATTTCAGGTACTCCAAAACACAAAAGTTTCTACAAGATATTGAAAGCTATCACTCTAACCACCAGCTTATACTTAACCTTAACAAAACTAAGCTGATGGTTTTTGTTTAATATAAAACCGTACATATTACACCCCCTATCTCCATCTTCTCTTCTAATGGTACAAAAATGGAACTAGTTAGTCAAACTAAATTACTTGTAAAAATAGATGACTGTCTAAAATTCGATAAACACATATTTCTGACAATTAATCAAGTTCACTGTAAACTTGTCTCATTGTACAGGGCTAAACCTTTTCTAACCAATAACACCAGAATTGCTACTGCTAGATCCCACCTATTATCTACCCTCTTTTACTGCTCCCAGATCTTTACCAATTTGTGCAAATCCGACTTGAACAACCTAGAAAGCTGCTATAATAAAATAGCTAAAATTTCCTGTTAATTTATTCCATAAGTCTCATCACTGTTATTCCCTTCATCAGCTCAAATGGATTGAACTGCCTAGCCTATTATATCTCAACCAACTTACCACAGCTCATAATGTAATCTGCAAACCAAACAACTGCCTTGATCTCATTGATTTAGTTCAGCATTATTCTAGTACTAGATCCCTTAGATCATCTGACTAATTAGTTCTTAAAATAAACAAATCTAATAACTTTTATGGTGACTCCCTCTTTTCAAACAAAATAGCTAAACCTGGAACTCTATCACCCAACACATTCTAAAAAATACAGACATTCACAAGTTTAAACTACTACTAAAAGAACACTTTTCTAAACACTGGCTATGCTCTTGTACAGTCCCAGGATAATTCTTAATATCTGCTGTTACCCTACGTATAACTAAATATATATACCTTTATATCTCCGGCTCACATGAATTGCTCTTCTTTGTACTTTTACTGTATAAAAAAAACGTAATTCTTTCTAGTCTTTGTTTTTTCATGTATATTTTTACGTATGTTTTTTTTTAACTCATATTACATGTTATGCTAATTTATTTATTTATTTATTTATGTAGGTATTTATTTTTTGAATCTCACCATGCAATTAATCTAATCCAATATTTTTTGTATTTATTCTGATTGTAATATTTCCTAATGTTTTCTCTAAGTGCATTTTTGTTTGGAGATTTTTTTTTTTCTCCCCGAGTCTCCACTGAAAAAGGGGTTTCTGGCCCAGTTGTACATTACCCATTTAAAAAAAATCAATAAATAAATTCTAATAGGTTCATAGGTGATTACTAGGCTAAGGGAACAAGAGCCTTTACAAGCTTAGCCAATAATATGCAGGATATGACAATCGTCCCCGGGATTCATGAAGCTTGGCGCAAGGTCAGTTTTAGCCTTGCGCCGAGCGTCCTCTTTTCAGATGGTGCAGCAGCACCATATGAATATT
This sequence comes from Protopterus annectens, assembly GCF_019279795.1. NCBI lineage: Eukaryota > Metazoa > Chordata > Ceratodontiformes > Protopteridae > Protopterus > Protopterus annectens. The sequence goes on along the minus strand of NC_056729.1, from coordinate 622,834,889 downwards.
TATGAGGGTGTGCTGCCGCACTCTCAACGTGCATAGGAAACGTGTGTGAGTGCAGGGGCCGTGTTTAAGTGCTCTACGGAGGCTTAAACATGCCCCAACAGTTGCACAACCCACTAGCTTACTATTAGAGCCTGCCTCTAATAGTAAGCAATTAAGTCAGTGTCCATGGATACTGAAATGTATGCTAAGCATACAAGAGTGTCCACGAACAGTGAAATAAAATCAAAGTAGTAAACACACAAGCACGTAATGGAATGTTGAGCCCCGTCCCTAGAACTATCGCAATTAGATTTCCCGTGTCCCTATTTTACATTTGTATTGCTTCATTATCGAAAGTGTAAGTGAAGCGCAGAGTGTTTGCGCATCGCTGCCCCCTGCTTAGCGTAGCTTACACATCAAAATCATCCAAATATAAAAAAAACATGCAGAATCGATGTCAACGTCAGTAGTGTAGTGGATAGAGCATCCACCTAATGAACAGGCATTCACAATTCAAGTCCCACTATAGCACATATCACTTTCCATGTGGAATGTGTATATGAACATATTTATACATCGTTTTGCTGTATAACCTACATAATAACATGAAAATGTGAACTGGAGTACTGCATGAAATGTTTAACTAATCTCATTCAATCAAAATGGTAGTGTCACAATGAATAAGGCACTAGCAAGCAGGAGTAAGCACAAATAAGCAGTAGTAAACATATATAAGTACCAGTTAGCAAGTCTAAGTGCGTTTGCATGGGTGTAAGCAGTGCCCGGCATAGGAAATGTATATAATTATGTATATGTATGTGCATGTGTATGTACAGATATATAATGTATATATATATATATATATATATATATATATATATATATATATATATATATATATATCTATGAAGAATGAACGTCGTGACAATAACGCATACAAAAAGAATGAGAAGGGAATCAACAGCAACTCCAGTATTATTTAGTGCTGTCAGCTTAAGTCATTTCAAGCTGGGCAGGGGTGATCAAAGCACTGCTACTCACACCACAGGCAGGATACTACCAGTGGGAGTAACATTGTCGATCTGCTAAGTCTACTTTACAAACAATCACAGGGTAGTCCCTGGTGGGACTACCCAAAAATTGCTAGGATGGTTGGACATCCGACCATTACACAAGCAAGGGCAGGTATGTTCAAGGACTAAATGGTGGGAGAGCCTGATGATACATGGGTTGGGACAACATACGTATAGGGTCCCTAACGCTGGGGAGAGGACAATGTGTGGAGGTGTGTCATTGCTGTGATAACAACCGGAGAATGGATGGTGTGCGTATATGTCAAACTCGGGTGGGGTGGAGGAACCATGGGTATGAAATTATGGATCCAGGCGTGTCAGAGTTGGATGGTCTGGTTCTAATTGGACCGCCTTGTGGAGGTCAGCGAGTTTGTTATAAGTATATATGCATACACACATGCATACATCTATATTTAGAAGTACATTCCCTGTAACACATTCATTCCTTTTGCAGTCATAAATAACATGAAAGCGCCCCTACAAACCTCGACAGTAGATAGAATAATAGGTTGTGCATAAGAGAGAAGGGCCGAATCTGCAAAAATGCAGCAGTGTGTACTTTGTCCGAAGTCAGTGCTGTTCTCAAAAAATAATGTGAGGACTTTCTCACTCATGGAATCATTCATGTGTTCTGCCTGCTACGGCAAAACCAATCACTAAACCGGTCCTATTTGTAATATAATTTCACCAAACTCATACATTATTAGCTCTCATGTGTAACATGTGCATTACCACATAGTCATAGTTATTAATTTATTGTAGTGTCTTGCTAACAGGAGTAATGATGTAATGAAGTATAGAGTCTAATCTTGAAATAAAGACGTGTGTCCCAGGTGGGACAACTCAAAAATTGTGAATAGTTTCCTATGGGTCACTCATTTCACCAATGTTGTGGACTAAAGGTTTGAGAGGTCTGAGGATACGTGGAGTGAATCAACCCATGAGATGGGTCTACAGGAGTAGGCAGTGGTCAATGTGTAGTGGTGTGGATACACCATGTATCAAACTGGAGAATGGATGACTACTATGTCAGTGAAGTGTTGGGGTGGGTGTTTGGGGAAATAGGATCCATGGGTATATGGGTATATATGCAAATAAAACAGCACAGCAATAGTGCAGTGGTTAGAGCATCCGCCTAAAGAACAGACATTCCCGTTCTGAATGCCACTGCAGCACATACCATTTGCCATTGGTAATCTGTATATGCACATATTTTGACATCTGTCTGCTGTATAAACTTCATAATAACAGTTAAAAGTGAAGTGGACTGAAGTGTCAATGTCATAATGAATAAGGCACTAGTAAGCAGGTTTAAGCATAAATAAGCAGTAGTAAGCATATATAAGCACCAGTAAGCCTGTTTAAGAGCGTTTGTGCGGGGGTATGCATTGCCTACACAGATTACGCAAAGTAGAAGCTAACTGAGTGTAAGAAACTGTAACCGGAGGTTACATATATATATATATATATATATATATATATATATATATATATATATATATATATATATATATATATATATATATATATATATATATATATATATATATATATATATATATATATATATATATATATATATATATATATATATATATATATATATATATATATATATATATATATATATATATATATATATATATATATATATATATATGTATATATATATATATATATATATATATATATATATATATATATATATATATGCATATATATATATATATATATATATATATATATATGTGTGTGTGTGTGTGTGTGTGTGTGCGTAGATATAGACAGATATACAGCTATGATAGGAAACAGAACACAAGAATGACATATGTTCACAGGCTATGCCAATGTAAGTGAGGGGCCCAAGCAAGAAACATGTAACATGTAGCATGAAACCCCCAGCCGGACTGAGGAAGCATACACACAAACCCACAAACAATGTAAATAGTCCACTGCTCCCAAGACCACAGGCAGGATACAACTGGGGGGGGGGGGCAGAGTGCACCTGTGAAATCTAATCTTGGAACACAGACAGGAGTATCCCTTGCGGGACACCCCAAAAATTGACATATAACCAAAGGAAAGCAATACGACAACCATTCTGGCTGGGGTGTGTACATACCCGGAATACAATGGTCGGAAAGCCTGATGACCCATGGGATGAGACAACATATGACATGGGTCCCGTGAAGTGGAGAGTGAGCAGTGTGTAGTGGTGTGTTTAGACCCGACCTGCACCCAGAGTAAGGATGGGTGATGCAGAGGAGATGCAGATGGGAACTATGGGTAGCTAGTTATGGGTCTAGGTGTGCAGGTGTTGGCTGGTGTGGGTCTATACGGACAGCCCCAGGGATGTGAGCAAAAGTGTTCATTGGGCAGAGGCATTGCCCAACGAGCAGCCACACCTGCTACAAGTCCCACTGCAGCAAAGTCTAATCTACATGGCAAAGAATGGAATAACCAGATGTAGATGTATATATGTAGAGAAATGTGTGTGTTTATCTACCCATAGCTACATGGAGATATACCTCTCCCTCTCCATAGTACAAATGTATACATACAGAGATAGAATACATATACATACCCACATATAGATATATACATATGCAGACACCCATACACCCATATGTTGTTAGATATACATAGACAGCAATATATAAATATATACATGTATGCATTCATATACAGATATATCTGTATATAGTAATGTGTATATATATATATATATATATATATATATATATATATATATATATATATGTGTGTGTGTGTGTGTGTGTGTGTGTGTGTGTGTGTGGCTGTGTGTGTGAGTCTGTGTGTGTAAATATACACATGTAAATAGCTAGGATATGATACAGCAGTTACGAATTACATATGTTCACAGGCCGTGCAAATGGAGGTGAGGGGTCCAATCAACATACGTGTAACACGTAGCATCAACCACCCCCACCTAGACAGGTGAAACATGCAAACACATGATACAAGTAAACACATCACTGCTTCCCAGACCACAGGCAGGATACTACCATTGGGAGAGACCTGCCAGGTCTAATCTTGAAACAAAGACATCAATGTCCCTTGTGGGACACCCCAAAAATTAATGATCATCTGAGTTAGACCCTGTAATGATTCATCAAACCAGGCTGTATAGGTACACGGACCAGTAGGTTGTGCAAGCCTGATGACCCATGGGTCGAGACAACGTATGACATGGGTCCCTTGAAGTGGAGAGTGGGTAGCATGTAGAGGTGTGTTTAGACCCGATCTGCACCCAGAGTAAGGATGGGTGCTGTAGAAGAGGGGCAGGTGGGGGAACTATGGGTATGCAATTATGGGCCTAGGAGTGCAGGTGTTGGCTGGTGCAGTTGTATTAGGACCGCCCTGGGGATGTAAGTAATATTCCGAAATGGGCAGAGCTTATGCCCATACCTCTCAACCCCTAAGAGCAAAACCACTGTACAGGACATAAACCATTGGGGGAACAAATAGGGACAGAAAGCACATATTCCACTTACAACCTTAGAAAGCTGATAGAATAATAGGTATGCATTAGCATGACTCGGCTGAAGGATGTGGGATCCTAAACCCAATTACTTGTCTGTATTTAATGGTGTCAGTTCCCAGGTATTCGCCAGACAGGTGCAGATTGTAAGAGAAACACACCAATAGTATGAAGCAAACTCTGGACAGGCCATGGATTCTGTACAATCGACCGTCATGCTTACACCCAATGGGCAGCCATTCCTGATATGGGTCCCACCGCAGCACAGTCCAGTTTATATGGCTAAGTACGGTATGATCATATGTGTCGTTGCATAATCCACTACACAACACCTATGAACACATGGTCGCAACACCCCACTGTAGGCATGTAAACCAATGTAATAGGCATCATAAGGTATTATTGTAGTCCTCAACCCCACCCAGGGGTGTGAGTGTCAGATGCAAACACCAAATGCAGTGCATTTGCAGGTGCGGGAGCAAGCAGGTATAAGCCTGTTTGGCCGCCGTTATGTGAGTACCACACTGGTGAAGCAATGTAGAGGCTAACTGAGTGTAAGAAACTGTAACCTGAGGGTAGCATTGCTTAGCTCTGTGCAAACCCACGCACACCTGCTCACAACTGCTTTAAAGTGCCTTAATCACTCTGTATCCAACAGCTCGTGTTCTGGACAGCAACAAAATGAACAGCCTCTGCTAGGCTAGAACTCAGGACCCTGTACATTACAGTCACAGTAGTTAACCAGTACGCCATGATAGCAATACATATAAAGGAGGTATCAGCAAACTAATCTTCACCACAGGGAAATCAAATCAAACATGTGAACGGAATATTTGTACAGTGTAATGTTCTATAACCTGCCACAGACCATAAATATGTGAATTGGAGTACTGCAGTAAACATAGAGTTGAGGTGTCACTGTAATAAAGTTATGAAGTCCCCAGGACCCCATACAGTGTATGTACACATGAATCACAGTTATCAGACACATATATAACCTGTAATGAATAAGACATAGCTTAGCCTTTTCGAAATCGGCCAATTACAGAAAAGTGCAGGAATGCGGCCCTACTTAAACTGAAGAGGCGGGAATACGGCTCATAACTGGTTGTAGCATCCCCCTGCAGGCAGAATGGCTGGAGTGGGAGAAAGCACTCACTTTAGAGCATAATGCTGGGGCATCTAGGAGTCCAAATTCATGGTATGGCTCCTAGTAAAGCACCATGACAAGAGACTACTGCAGGGCCAGTACCAGGGCTCACAGTACAAAATGGAGGCCTAGGACAGTCTCGCCTGTGACCTCACTAGTGCCACAGGTATCCTCCGGACTAGTGAGCAAGTCAGGCACCACCATGCAGACCTGAAGCGGTGGAGGGGGGATGTCCTGGAACAGTGGATCCAGGAAGCAAGGCAGATGCAGAGTGCCCCAGAACTGAGTAAGTACTCCTTCCTCTACGTAGTTAATAATTACCTAGCTTGTGTATACTATGGATAGGTATGGCTAAATATCACTGTACTTCTCTGATAGCTGCAGATAAGCGTGCTGTAAACCAGCAAGCCTATGATGCTAGGCTGCAAAGGATGCATCGCGAGGCAGGATAGTAATTAGCCTGCATGTACTGTCATAACAAAAAAATGTAAGTGCCTCAGAAAGTGTTTTACCAGTATACAGAATTGTGTAATATGCTGCGAATAAAGGTGTAACCCCTGCATTGCTTCTGTTTACTCTGCAGTCATATGTTGTACTGTTGCAGTTATTAAATAGTACTGTTGTAGTAAGCTGTGTTACCCACACTGTGATATTTATTTATTTATTTCCAGTTTGCTAACAGGGGAGGTCCACTGGGCCCAAAGGGCTGATTTTCAGTGGTGGCCCGGGGAGAAAAGCTCCATATTAAAAACAATTGCACAATTAAATAATTAAAACATTAAAGCAAGCACGGAATTATACATTTGTACAATTTGCATAGAATAATGCAAAAGAATATATACATATGAAATACATAAAATAATAATCAAATGAGAAGTAGTGGAATGAGGAGGTGCAAAAAATAAAAAAGACAGGTAGAGGAAAAGAAAAACTAGAGCATGATTCATTTTTACGTTCAAGGTCAAAGAGCCATTTGCATGTAGAGCCATTTGCAATGTATGCAGACAAAATGTGTATGAAGTGCTGTATAACAATGTTGGAAGTGCAAACAGGTCAGTCATATTAGACTAAATACATTGTAAAGCCTCACAACAATTGCCTGATAACATAGTGTACGGTGATCTTAATTTTAATGCTTTTGTCACACACAGCAGGGCTTTGAATCCCAGAAGTTCCAGTAAGTTTTATGCATAATCATTCCACACAACTGCACACTGTTTGTTAGAATGTTCAAAGAGAAAGCTGCATGCATATATACACTTAATAACTGTACATATTTTGCTAGAATGCCCAAATAGAAAGTGGTATGCATATTCATACCCCTCAACTGTTCCAATCTGCCCAGTATGTCCTGATAAATGGCCCACATCACCCGCCTTTTGCACTGTTCCCCTGACAAATTAGTGTGATGATCCAAAAAATGTAGGCAGCTGTTAATGACATATAACTGATAGTCTGACTTGTACATAGTCAGAGAATGTACATGCAAACATACCTGTCATCCCAGCATCTCACCCAAAGTGTATGACAGCAGTCTCAAAATATGTTGCATTAACACCTGCATCTTGTCAAGTCTGTATGTAAGACACAGGTCCCGTGCATACTAATCTATAAACATGCCATTGTACAATATAATGCCATTGGGTAGTGTAAGAATACATGTAAGGGACAGACTACTGCAGTGACTACAAATGTTGTGAAAACTACAAGGATTAATTAGTTGTTAATTGAACTCTCTCTCACCCCTACCATATGTGCAAAAATAACCAATTTACACAACTCATTTGGTATGTCTACACTCCTAACCTTTGTTGGGACATATGTCCTATTGGTTTATAAATATTCACATCTGTTTCTATGCATGTGCCATGTTAAAATACTCCCATATTGGTGTCCTGTTGCCATTGTGTAATGGCCACTGTTTACCCATATATGCATGTGTTCTGCCTGCTCTGCAACTATTTTATATCTGGTGCCCTGGGTAATGGGAATACCTATGCATGCTGTTATAACTAATCATGAATGCTGTTGACTATTACTAACCCATATCTGCCTTAAACATGTTACAACATAGCTCTTAAGGGAAGGCCGGTCCCAGCGGACCCACCTGTCCCACCTCAGCTGGCCATGGCACTGGGCACCAGCACATCTGGGGCCCAGCCTGGGACCTCCTCATCCATTAGCCCTGTACCACCTTCTGGTGGAACCGCCACAGGGGATGGAGCTCAGCCCCCCCTGGGAGCGGGAGTGGACAGGAACCTGTCACCCATGGTACGGACTGGGCCATGGTGCGTAGGGAGCCTGACAGGGAGATTCAAGACTGCCTATGCCAGCTTGAGGGCGGAGTGGTGCAACTAGAGGGTGAGCCTGCCCCTCCTAGACAGCCCCTAGCACAGCCACCATCTGGGCTGTGAAGGTGCAGTGGTAACTGCACATGGGTGGGGACCTCAGTCCAACTGTATCCATTTGTGGGCTCATGGGCTTGTGACTTCATAACACCCCTCCCTGTCCAAGGTGTTCCCACCCACATGTGTCATATACTGCCCCTGTACACATCTTGTTTGTCTTGTCTGTCATCCTAGCCAACTTATCCTCCCTGATCATACCTAGTCTCCTTCCTCAACATCCCACTCTCACCTAAACATAAAAAAAAAAGGGCAATCTGTTCCCGCAAAAAAAGCACGCCCCATACATAGCTGTCCATTTTGCACACGTGTCCACTGGGCACATGTAAACATTTCTAATTGGCATCACAACATACTATTGCTGTCCTCACCCCTCTCTCAGGGTTGTGAGTGTCCAAATTTACCGCCAAATTTATTGCATATACACAGCCGTTGCTGTAGAAGAAATGGACAGCTATGGACCTTCCCTCCACCCTTCCTGCACATCCCTAGCTACCTTGCCTACTGTCTTTCCCTCTTTGTGCCCTTTTTTCACCACTTTCCTATCACCCCTTTTTTCTTTTCTTTTAAAGAAATTAGCACGGGGGTAAGTGGGACTAAGCAATTTTAAGCAGCAGTGAATGGGTTTCAGCCTGTTTGCGTGGGGGTAAACACTTCCTACACAAGTTAAGCAATCAAGAAGGGAACTGAATGTAAGGAACTGTAACTGAAAGTAACCACTGCTTACCATCATGCAAACCCATGCACACCAGCTCACAACTGCTTAAAAGTGCCTTAATCACTCTGTACCCAACAGCCCTTGTTTTACCCAGCAACAAAATAAATGGCCTCTGCAAGGCTCAAAACTAGGACCCTGCTCACCACAGGCAATGTGATTTACCACTAAGCCATGCCAGATATACAGACATTGGATGTTATCACAAAAATGTCATCCAGCACATTCTGCCAACAGTATAGGAAATGTATTTCATTATGTAGGTGTATGTGTGTGTGTTTATGTCTATATATATATATATATATATATATATATATATATATATATATATATATATATATATATATATATATATATATATATATATATATATATATATATATATATATATATATTTATTTATATATCAAGAACATACCATTGACAACATAGCAATAAAAAAATGAAAAGGGAAACACCAGCAACTCCTGTATTATGTAGTGGTGTTATCCTATGTAATATCAAGACTCCCTCAGACAGACATATGTCATTAATACATGCAAACATTTGTACATTGCCCAAATACATTGCTTTGAGCATTTTATTTACATTAACAAAATAGTTCCTGTCCAATCATTATATGCTGGTACTCTTGCAAGGTGGGACCGGTAATGTCATGTGTACAATGGGGTCATCTACATCACGTGTACCTGAAACCTTTAGGAGTCATGTGCATACCAGGATCGTGTGCCTGAGAGAAGGGTGAGGACAACAGTAGTTTGTTGTGATGCAAATTAAAAAGGTTACATGTGTCCAGTGGACACGTGTGTGAAATGGACAGCTATGTATGGGGCAAAAGTTGTTCTGGGAACAGATTGGCTTTTTGTAAGGTGAGAGTGGGATGTTGGGGAAGGAGAGTAGGTATGCTCGTGGAGGACAGGTTGGGTAGGATGACAGACAAGACAGCATACAGGGGTGGTATATGACATATGTGGGGGGGATACACCTTGGATGGGGAGGGGTGTTTCGCAGTCACAAGCCCATGACCCCCAAAATGGAAACAGTGGGAAGGAGGTCCCCACCCATGGGCAGCCACCAGTGCACCTTCACAGCCGCATAGGTGGCTGTGCTGGGGGCTGTCTAGGAGGGGCAGTCTCACCCTCTATATGTGCCACTCTGCCCTCGAGCTGGTGTAGCTGGCCTCGAAACCCCTTATTGAGCCTCCTACACACCACGACCTGGACTGTATGACAGCTGACAAGTTCCTGTCTGGACCTGCTCCCAGGGGGGGCAAGCCCCATCCTCAGTGGCGGTTCTACCAGAAGGTGGTGCAGAGCCAACAGAGGTGGAGGTCCAAGGCTGGGCCCCAGACATGCTGATGCTTGATGCCATGGCCAGCTGAAGTGGGACACATGGTTCCGCCGGGACCTCCAACCCCATACAGCCTATGGTGTTGCAGTTTTAACACAGATAAGGCTTAGTAATAGTCAACAGCATTCAGGATTACTTATAACACCATGCATAGATATTACCATCAACCCAAGACAACAGATGTCATACATGTGCAGAGGGAGCACAAGATGACAATACAAATGGGGGTTTCCTCACATACAGAGCACTGTCTTGTCAGTTATTAAAACATGTAGCCTAGCCATTACCACACACAACCTGGTAAATTGGCAGTAGTCTGAATGAAGCATAGCTACACTTACATGCTGTAGTCATGTCTGGCACATCACCCTCTTGCCTTTAGGTTATTTTCCAGTGTGTATGTTATTTGAGGAATATCCAGATTTCATCTGTGATGCTGTTTACCAAACACCAGATCCAGGTTCCACTCACAGTGACTGTCATGGGCAAACACCAACATGATGTTCCTAGATATTGTACTGTATTTCCATGCAATTGGCTATGGGAATGTCACCACAGCTGTTCCACATGCAATCAACTAGAGGAGGACTGCAATAGGTGCAGAGGCCATCACCTGATCATGACCATCACTTACAAAACACAAGCTGCTGCTGAGCAGGTGTACATCTCCACATCCACCAGAGAGTGTGTGGGAGGGACAGACAGAGCCAAAGTGCATCACAGAAGGGCTGTGAGACTAAAACCTAAGCATTGTCTTTCACACACCTACCAGTACAGGGGTTCAAACCCCTGACTGACTAGCCATTACTATAACAAGTGCATACAGTTACACCATGTGCCACATAGCTGACATGTTGGCTTGCTGTAAGAACATATATGTGTGCTGGTGAGCGACATCTGCAACAGAGATATAGTAGACATACATTAAGTGTAGCACACATGGCTGTCCACATGAACAGATGTCAGTGTCAACACAACTACACTCTCTAAGGGACTCAGACACTTTGGCACACTTTTCCAGGCTCACAAATACACTTCCTAACTACTTAGTTTGCCACACTACAGTAATGCACAGGTATTGCATGCACCACAGGGGTTATCCTGAGATTCTATGGGCTAGGGCATGTGAACGTGTCTGGCATCAGTCAGTATGCCAATGAGAATTATACTGGGTGTGACTGTGGTTGGGAACATCATACCCCACACGCAGACACAAGGTGCCAGTACTGACATGCATGTGCGCATTGCTTCATGGGTGTGTAGTGGTTGACTGTACAAGACGGGGTGAGGGGTAATCCTTGGCATCAGGGCACCTGACAATGGTCTGCAGTGTGGTTCAGGGGTGTAGTGTCTGAAATGTCCCATACAGATGGGTATTGTATTAACCGTCATGTCATCCTGGTTACTATTGTGTGTGGCCATTGCTTTGCAATGCATGTCATGTCTGTGGTTGATAGTCCTTGACATGGACATTGCCTGGGATGTGCACGTCCCACATTAATGTACAGTGACATGTTTAAGTGTACCTGGTTTGCCTGGCACATGTTATGTAACCAGACTGCTATCATCAGATGTGCCAATCCTGGCCTGGTGTGGCAGGACCTGCTAATAGACAGCAGGTTGACCCTGCACCTGCATTTATAGCATGATACATGTATTCCCTGATGTCAGTGGCATCTGTCCATACAGGGCATGTGTGTAAGGCATTGTATGTCCTTTGTGGATCACATTTGATGGCACCACATATGTTGCAGGTGTCCAGTGGGGAACACAGTGAAGGCGCATTGTCTGCAATTATGTGCCTATTGTACTGGTGGACAGGGTGCCATGCCTTCTGCAGCCCACTGCAATCACACCATGCCTGCTATCTGTCAGCAATGTGCAAGGTACAAGCAACATAGTGGGATTTTCTAGGCAAGTGTGTTTGTGTATGACACATGGGTTCAGATCGTATTCTGGGTAATAGTAGGGTCGCTTACTTTGTTCACCAGGCCTTTTGCCAGATGTAGGGGTATGGCTTGCCAACCCAGTCTCTTAGCTGATTGAAATCTGTAATCCTCGTGAGGTGGACATTGTGACATATAATATGGCCACCATATAGGAAGACTACAAATCCCACTCCTCAACATGTCCAGTGGTTAGGCACTCACAGCCACCTCAACACAGGCTCTGACTGTCAAACACACACACACACACACACACACACACACACACACACACACACACACACACACACACACACACACACACACACACACACACACACCTGCCATGTCTTGGAATAGAACTCTGACCTAACTAGTTTATTACACTACAGCATTACACAGATATAGGACATGCTACAGAGATCACTGGGTTACAGCAGTCCAAGAGGTGTATTTCTAGGTGGTTGACATCAGCACCCTTGCCAAAGTTGAGTATGTGAATTGTAAGGAGTGTGTGTACTCTAAAAAGTACTGTTCTCTTCTCAGGCAGACATACACACACAGTTGGCAAGTCTGGGATTAGAACACCTACCAAACTAGTTTATCACACTACAGCATTAAGCAGTTACAGGATGCATTACAGAGATTACTTGATTACAGCAGTCCCAAAGGTGTATTTCTAGGTGGGAGACATCAGCACCCTTGCCAAAGTTGAATATGTGAATTGTAAGGAGTGTGTGTACTCTAAAAAGCATTGTTGCTGTCTCAGGCACTCAGACACACACACTTATAACACCTACCAAACTAGTTTATCACACTACAGCATTACGCAGTTACAGGACATGCTACAGATATTACTGGATTACAGGAGTCCCAGAGGTGTATTTCTAGGTGGGTGACGTCAGCACCCTTGCCAAAGTTGAGTATGTGAATTGTAAGGAGTGTGCGTACTCTAAAAAGCATTGTTTCCTTCTCAGGCAGACAGACACACACAGTTGGCAAGTCTGGGATTAGAACACCCACCAAACTAGTTTATCACACTACAGCATTAAGCAGTTACAGGACACACTACAGAGATTACTTAGTTACAGCAGTCCCAGAGGTGTATTTCTAGGTGGGTGACATCAGCACCCTTGCCAAAGTTGAATATGTGAATTGTAAGGAGTGTGTGTACTCTAAAAAGCATTGTTTTCTTCTTAGGCAGACAGACACACTTGGCAAGTCTGGGATTAAAACACCTACCAAACTAGTTTATCACACTACAGCATTACACAGTTACAGAACGCACTACAGAGATTACAAGGTTACAGTAGTCCCAGAGGTGTATTTCTAAGTGGGTGACATCAGCAGGATTGCCAAAGAAGGGCATTTCAAGTGTACTGTGAGTTGTACATGTCTTTTACCCATGTGTACCCATGCTTACTGTCACAAAAACACATTTATACCCGCTCAAAAGTGTCTTATTCAGTCCTAAACGACATTATCAACAGCCCTTGCAGGTCTTGAACCCTGGACCATGCACACTAAGGTCACTTGACTTCCCACTAAGCCATCTGGGTTGTGTGCATGGCTCATGGTTTTTATAATACACATTTTACTACAGGTATTCCACAGTACTGAAAACAAATGGGACAGTCACTTTGTGTACATATGAACAGTACCCTTGAATGTACTGTACTCTGCGAAACAACATAGACAAGTCTACATATGTACAACTGTTATAACTAAATACTAAATACATATATGCACTTACAGGATGTGTACACACACACACACACACACACACACACACACACACACACACACACACACACACACACACACACACATATAAATATATATATATATATGCATATACACAGACACAGCCATAGCCATATATATAAACATGTCTGAACACCCTTTCTGACACAGAAGGGTTCCAAAGGAATAGATGTGTACACAAAACAGAGGCAACTGTTGTGTTATAACATTTAAATCTTAATCAGTTCACCAGAGAACGGATGGTTGTTGTGTATGTGAAGTTTGGGGTGGGGAATGATGGCTAAGGAAATATACCCCAGGGATTGTGGAGTTTGTGTGGGGGTTCACTGCTCGACGGTGGCACAGGAAAATAACATACCCAACAGTAGTAGTTCTTGACTGTCTATTCCTTTCCATTCCTAACTATGAAATAATTTGTAGACCCCACTCACCACAGATAACTACCATGGTGTGCAGCATGTTAAAAGACATAACACATGTGTATGCCTGGCTACAGGGTAGTCACACACACACTTGCCAGTATTGTGCTTACAGGTCTTGCCTATGTAAAGGTAACTAGTAGAGTGGTATGCAGTTGGGGTATGTGCCACAGAACCCATACAATTATCTGATTCTACTGTTGAGCTGGGTGACATCACAGGACTGATTACTTGCAGTGGGGAGAGGGAAAAGGGTGGTTTAGCAGATGACATGGATAAAGGTCAGTGCAAAAGGTGGCTTCTCTTTGGAAAGGAGTAAAGCCCACTGTCATGACAGGATGCTGATACAAATACACACAACCACACTCAACCATTTGCTAACACACACACTCAGGCATTTGCTGACACACACGCACACAGTTGCCAGTGGTGAGATCAGAACTCCTACATATTTACAGATCACTTTTACAGTAGTACACAGTTATGAGACACACCATAGAGATTACACAGTTCAAGGCAGTCAGAATGCCCTTCTAAGATTGAGGACATCAACAGGGATACTGACAGTTAATATGTACATAGCTGTAAACCTGTCTGTTTAAAGTAGGAGTCCATTACATCCTGTATGAACAAACAAGACACATCATCTGCAGGTAAGACATAGGTAGGCCTGAGAGGTATAGTTGTAGCACAACAAGCCCTGAACTGGAGTATGCCCATCTGTGGAATGGACAACTACTATCACTATACAGGGTTACAGTGGTCATGCTCATACACATAGAATCACAGGACTTGTTTGGATGCATTGACTACAATTACACAAGGTGACAGTGGGCATGCTCATACACTTAGTAGCACAGGGCCATTTGGGATGCATTCTGACTACAACTACACAAGGTTATACTGGGCATGCTCATACACATAGAAACAAAGAGTTTGTTTGAATGCACTGACTAAAATTACACAAGGTACCAGTGGGTACGCCCATACATTTAGTAGCACAGGGCTGTTTGGGATGCACTCCGATTCTAACCACAAAAGGCCACAGTATGCATGCACATAGACTTAGATGTACAGAACATGCTGTAATGGACTCCTATTGTAAACACACAGGTTTACAGCTATGTACATCTTAACTGTCAGTATATATGCACATCGGACAGGTTTACTACCAGATACCTGTATGTGGCCCATACATGATATATCTGCGTCTGTGCTGTGTGATACACATGCATACATGTACATGAAGTACTGCCATATGTATGTGAAGTATACACAATCATTCATGTGTGGAAGTGACAGACAATTGGTTAACTGGGACACACAGGTGGATGCAAACTACAACATGTGTCACACACATTGCTGCCCTGAAAGGCATACATTGATATCTGGTTGTGGACAGTGGCATTATACTTGGAACAGTGGCATGTACAAGCATTATATGTGAGCCCCATTGTCTAATGGTACTGAGGTACAGGTGTCAAGATGACCTCTCCTGGCTTTGTTAGTAGTTGTCATTATTAGCAGGACCGCTCCACTAAGTATATCTGACATTGGTCATGTACACAACGTCTGCTGCTGTCTGTCACCTTAGATGTAGCATTTGATACCAAGCACAATACTGCCACTCACAGTGATGTCATGGTACGAGTGGCAACTGCTTGACCAAAACACTGAGCGAATGTCCTGCCTTAATTATGAGGTCATCCAGTGGCTGTCATTCCGGGATGTCATGAGTGAAAGAAGACAAGCCTTTGTCACAGAGCACATGCATCCATGATTCAAGGGAGTGTGGATAATACCTAGGTCACATTTAACCCATATAGTGGCATTCCAAGGCAAAAGTCCTAAACACAAACGTAACACCCTGACACCTACAAGACAATTGCATTGGATGCTTATGCTAACCAGTGCTAGATGTATGGCTTTCGTAATCCATTTGCTCAATGTAGAACCTACAATGGGGAATACTGACATCTGTGCAGTGAGGAACACCTGGCTGAAGGCTCTGTAGTGCACAATAGCACTACCACTATATAACTCAGATCCAGACATGTGGTCCATAACACTGGTATGGACCACTCCAGGTGGTGGTGTCCACATATTCATAAAGGCTACTCACAAGTAAAGACTACTATTCTGACATAATTCATCACAGATGAGTCAAGTACAGGTGACAGTGGCAAAAGCTGCATTTTAGGGTGTATCCTCATAAACATCCACCACCATGTCCTCAGACTACCAACACACATCCATAAATGTGGCATGAAATAGTATGGTAAAACACCAAATAACTTTTGACTGGTGGACTGTACCTAGCCGTACATCAACTTTGCAAAGTACCCATGTACTGACACAGTTGCATAATGTGTTATGCAATGCAATAATACCACTGTTTGTAACCAGGTCAGTTGTACACATACCTGGGTCCCTCAGATCTTGTCAGCATTAACACAGTTGACTGTAGCTGTACACCAGTAAACAACACCCTCGTGGTTGGATATGACCTAGATGTACCTGCCCTAGATATGTACATCCCATACTCATACAACATAAATGAAAATACCATAGCTGTTGTTGTCCTATGTACATACAGGTGGCTACATTCATTACACACATGCACATGGAAGATAGGTCCAGGGCTGCTGAATGCTAACAGTAAATAAGGTTTGCGATCTATGTTGACAGGGGTAATATTCCCTCTCTACTGGTCACCCATGACACCTATCATATCATACAACAACCCATGTAGCATGTATGTCATTAGACATGTCCACCAAATGCAATGCCTACAAACATACACAAATAACAGGATCATAGGACCTACACACATGGCCTGTATTGATAGACTCAGGGAAATACAGCTATGCTCTGTATGTTCCTGAGTAATTACAGGTGATATGTCCATGACATGTAAAGTCATGTGTGCCCACAGCTCCTACATATTACCCCATGTCAACAAGTGCAAGCCATGCATGCTGTGTGCTGTCTGGACATTAACCTTATTATAATAGACAGAATGTGCTGGGGTGACATGTTTACAAGCCACAGACCTTGCACATGCATGAATAAGTGTAATGCCTAGCTCATACAGAGCATATTGCTGGCACTCTTCCAGTAATCATGAGGTGTGTGTGGCAAATATGATGTGCTCACTGTTGACCATTACAGTGCCCTGGCTTCACAGTGGAACTGTCAACTAACAGTTTGTGGGATCATGACATGGAATATTGTTGTGTGTGTGTGTCTTGCTAATATGTGCTGTTGGCATAAATGTACACTTGGCTACTCAGTGAAGGTGGTTGTGTGTCCTACCAGAACATGAATACAACATCCATTATGGTGTAATGTCCAGCTAGGTTTCACACATGGTGTGGGGAAGGTGTGGAATGTATCCTCTTGACCTGCTAGTCCACTTACTGATGGAGACTGCATATGTGTACATGTATTGAAGTGTGTTTAGATTCCATGCATGTGCAGTGTCTGATGTTTGAAGGTGACTGTTGTCTTAGTACATCATGCAGTTGCAATGCAGCCTCAACATTGCCACCTGTATATGGTGATATGCTCAAAGTGCAGTAAGCTGTACTTTAGGTATGGACAGATATTTGGACATAACTACTAAGTGGTGGGGCTTCTTTGCAGATGAATGATTACCGAGAACAGCTCACAGGTGTGTTACAACCATTCCTACAATAACCTGTGTAACTGCTAAGCTATGGTTTTGTTAATTTAAGGGGAAGACACACAATGTATAATGCAGTAAGGGTGACACTGAAGGCAAATCTCTTGACACCTGGAACAGTAACACCTCCCATGTGCATATATTGTGCATATATCAGCACAGTTGGCAAAGGAAAGAGTCAGTACACTTTGTAGCACTTGCAATAGTGCTGTAACTCTGTAATACCTATCATGAGATAGGCAGGTGTTTGATTCACAGTACTGGCACATGTGAGTGTGTGTGTCCATATATGTCACGTATGGTGGGGAATACATCCCAAATGTTTTTCACTCTCCTGTACACTGATGTAGACATCTGTACAGAGTGAAGTGTTGAAAGCAAGACATAGGCAGGTGTTTGAATCTCACACATGTCAAGTGTCTGTATGTGTGTGACATAGATGTATATCTTTGTGAATGCCACAGTGTGTGTGTGTGTGTGTGTGTGTGTGTGTGTGTGTGTGTGTGTGTGTGTGTGTGTGTGTGTGTGTGTGTGTATGTATGGCTGACCGGTCCCTGGAGGGAGGCTGTATTTTACCATAGTGAAATGATAAGACCCCCTCCCCCCATCCACTCAATGCAATCTAGTATCCCTGTTGACGTCATCAATCTTAGAAGGGCATTCTAACTGCCTGTAAACATGTATGCCCTGGGGTGAGACTTGTTGTTACATAGCCTACTGATGATCCCCCTCCCCACATACACTCACCGCAATGTAGTATCCCTGTTGATGTCCTCGATCTTAGGCCATTTTGACTACCTGTACTTGTGTAATCTCTCTGGTGCATCTTGTAATTGCGTAGTACTATAATGATGATTTGTACATAGGTAAGGGTTCCCATCCCAACACTGGCAACTGTGTAGGTGTGTTACTATGTCTGTGAACCCCTGAGTGTGTGGGTGTCTATGTGTGTTTGCATCCTGTCATGAGAGCAGGTATTACTGCTTCCCAATGAGAAACCACTTTTTCCACTGGCCTTTACCCTTATCTGCTAAACCACTCTTTTACCTCTTCCCCGCTCCAGGTAACTATACCTGTGATGTCACCCACTATGGATGTGTTGGCTCTGGCCACAGTAGCTTACTACACAATTATCATTCTCTTGGATCATTAGATCAGTAAACATGGTTGAAACTTGGGAGATTATGACTGTGATGTGGAAGCTACAAAGTGCATGCAGGTATTGTCATACAGACCTGTGAGTAGTCTACATTCACATATGGGACACTAACCGCAAACACTGACATCCCCCAGCACATGCAATTACACCTGAAAGAGGAAGGCAGAACATCAAGATCAACATGCAGTTACTGTTGTTACACATGATACATATGTGAAAAGTACAAAATGCATTCTAAAACTGTAGTACATGGTATGTCTGCTGCCTGTCAACACTACTCAACAATTGTAATCTACAATTGTCTTCCTAGTATGTTCACCCTGTGCATCACACCATATGAGTATGTACCTGCCACTATGGTATGGATGACAGGGCTGTGGTACAGGCATCATCATATGCACAGGGTGATAATGCTTGCCAGAGGCCTAGGCTGCACCACTGGATGACATCATGTGTGTGGGTTAGGGCCTTTGATCTCATTGGGCATGTGTGGATGTTATGGATGTGTGTGTTGAGATGCCCTACATTTGCTTCTGGTGTGTGCGTGTATGTATGCACACAGGTCTGGCATGTGGCTGGCCTACACAGGGCTATTATTGACAGCTGCAGACTGTACAGGGCAGATTTTACAGTTTACAGTGTCCGGGCACGGCCATGTGACCTGTGCCTGCCAGGGGTTGCATGGGCACTACCAGGCAGAGGTCCAGATTGGGTACTGTCTGATGACACATGTCCACTGGAATCATGTCCTTGTTGGGACCATCCAGGACCATGTGCAAATGGCCTGCTGTGTCCCGGTGTGGACAGCACAGCACCAGCTGCACTGCTGCTGCTACCGCCACTTTGGGAGAGGGCATGTGAAGTAGCATGTTCATGTAGACCTTCAACAGGTGATGTAGCTGACCTACGTCCATGTGCCTGATGCTTCACTCCCACCAGATGTTCCAGCACAGACATTCCACGCTCAAGGATTGACATGCCACGGTCAAGGACTCCCACCATGTCACCCAATCGTCTATCCAAAACATCTGCAAGATGATGGTGAGAATTTGCAATTGCCTGGATGTTGTCAGTTAAAGAGCGGACAGCAGCCTTCTGAAGCCTCAGACCTTCTCTGCTCTGCCATTCAGCATATGCCTGTGCCTCAATTACAGCCTGAAACATGCATCTGGTGACACCAGCTGATGTGCTATGTCTTGCAGAGGCACGTTGGCCAGAGGTCCTCCTACGAGCAGCACTGGGCACATGCCTGTGTGGGACATCACCAGTCAGTTGGATGGGATCATGGTGTGCAGGCACACCTTTTGTAGTCTCCACACTTTTCTGTTCCATGCTACCACCCGCCAACTGTCCTTCCTCTATGGCCACTGGTGATGCTGTATGTGTAGGCATGAGAACTGTGTGTGGGGATGAGGGGGGATACAGGTGGAATGGCAACCAATGGCACAGATTCAGCCCCTGACAACCCTGACTGTGCCTCAGTCATACTTTCATCATCACTGCTAGAGTCTGTGGGGACACTAACATCAGATGGACCGCAGGAGGGCAACGCACCTACATTAACACCTGTGAGGGGCAGACGAGAACTGTACATTACAAGTTATACAGCACAGTACAGACACACCCACACACACACACACAGACACACACACAGATACACATACAGACACACAGACACACAGACAGACCCACAGACACATGCTATGGCACCCAACAGCATGCAACATGCATGTTATATGGCAGAAGGCATTCAGCTTAGACAATTATAGTGATAGTTATCATACATCCCTGAGTTGTACACAACAGCATGCATGTGTTATAGCAGAAGGCATGCACCTTACACAATTATAATAGTAGTATCATACATCCCTGTGTTGCACCATTTGTGTTAGTAGGTTATGCCCCAAACCTGCAACACAATGCATGCACTATGCACCATTGCACCACACTGCCATGTTTTGTGCAACGTACCCCACATGTTAACAGACCATCGCTGACCTTTGTACATCTGCCACTGATGCTTTGTGTTGGCCACTGCCTCTATGTGTGAGGAGGACATGAGCAGAAGGGTATGCTGAGTGAATACTATGTTTGCCTGAGCCCTAGCTTGCATATCTCCCCCAAAGCAGTGCATGTCTGTTCAACATTATTCTGCTTACCCCTGAGCTGAGTCTACAGACAATGTGCATGTGGCTGTACACACATGTTTGACATGGCTGTCCTTACTTTGCAATGGTGCCACAGACCAGCACAAGTTAACAGTACACCAGCCTGATGTGTGGCATATGACCTTGCCAATCACATGTAGTATGGCATGTCTTCTGCTGACATGTTGAATGACATGCATACATGTTTAACACAATAGTGTCCTTTCAAATATGCAGTGAGTTAATGGTGTCCCAATGCAGGGATGTGTTATACTAACATGGACCTTCAGCTGATGCAATGTTGTCAGTCCGCCCTACAGATATACAGTGACATACTGCACATTGAGCTGATGTGCATAGCCATTGCAGGGCATCATGTGGCTTCACTATTGCTATACAGTGTGAGTTACAGACACAGTTCATAGCCATGACAGTGTTCAGATGCAATACATATCTAATGTGGAATGTGACCCACGTCACTGAGGTGTATACACACTAAACCCTAATGTGGAATGTGTGACACAGGTCACTGAAGGGTATACAGATGACACCTCTGCACATCTGCAGCCATATTGCTGATGCCTGGCAACTATGCCCAGACATGGCTAACCTAGCAGTACTCCATGTCCCACATGCCATCTGTGTACCTCACACACATGAGGAGCAAGCATGGCAGTGATGTGTGACACCAGCAAGGTAAATGTACTGTGTCTGTGACCTGATGTGGTTGTATGTGTATGTTGTGCAACACATGTATGTATCTGGATACTGTATAGGTGAATGCTTTCATGTCGTGACACACTCAAGATGTTCAAGACATGTTATGTGGTGGTTTGATGTCATGCCTACACAAGCTGTGCACAGGCCTGTATGATGTTTAGTGTTTCACATCTGCAATATCACCATTACACAAAGGACATAGTTGTATTGTGTTGAGCCAATGTACAACAGGGTGTACACACATGTACATCACTTCTTCTGTGTATGCTGCTCCATGTCTCTGGCCATACTCCATGGCCATGTGTACACATGTTTTGTCCAATGGTTGTGATGGGCATCTATTTCACATGTCAGCATTGTCCCATATGACATACACCCATAGATGTCATATGCTCCACTGAGGACAGGGTTATTCAGGCAAAGGGTGGTATGTTTGGGATGTGAGATATCATGTTTTGCAGGATAGTTAGGCAGTGTTGCAGTCAGCCCACTAAATGTCATGGACATGTCAGATAGCACATGACATTGTGTGACATTCATATCAAGAGAGCACACCTGCACTACCAGGCTACAACTCATACCACACTTTTTGGCCATGTAACTTGGACCGAAACACCAAGGCGGAGGTGTGTCCATATTCATTAAGGATATCCACACATCCAGGCTAGTTGCTCAGCATAATGCATCCGAGGTTATCCAAGTGCAACTAACTCTGGGCAAAACTACAATCCAAATTGTAACTTGCTACACATCCCCCCACAATGCCCCAGGATTCCCACTCCTCTTTTCTTGATGTACTGGAAAATATTAAGGTTCAACCAAACACCCTAATAATGAGCAACTTCAACTACCCACCATTAACTGGGAAAACTACTCGTATACCAACTCCTTAGCTCAACGCTTTCTGGAATTCATAAACTGTAATGCCCTGGATCAACATATCCACACCCCCACCAGAGGCAACAATATCCTAGACCTAGTAATTACCAACATGAGTGACCAGTGTTCCACACCTGAAGTCAACTCCTCGTTGGCCGATCCGACCATAAGCTAATCACCCTTGATATCCACATCCCGCACCCACCACCCATTAAGGAAACCACGGTAAACAATTTCTCCAAAGCCAACTTCATGCTTCTTAAGACAGAAGTGGTGAACTTCATGACATCCATGCAGATGGACAATACAGTTACAACTGCTGAATTTTACACAAATGCACTCTATAAGCACTTACTCGAGTGCATGGATCCTGCTATGCCAAACAGAACCAAGACGCTATCCTCCAAGAAGTAGAGGCACCTAG